>NC_056046.1:10405218-10713784 GCF_004379255.2 Salvia splendens
CTAATCACCCCCCTCAATTCCTCAATCCAAAACCCTAACTACAAACGCAATCCATTCTCCACCGCCAAGCCTATTACAAGAAGTCACAGCATTCATATCCAAGCCCGCGGTAGTGGCAGCAATGACGCAATCGAGCTGCAGAAGCTCATGCAAGATTCGCCGTATGAGTTCAGTTCCAGAGACGCTCTGCCATCACTTCCTCGTATGCCCACTCTATAGGATATAGTATGATTCTATGAATTTCGATTGATTTAATTCCCTTTCTGTGTTTTTCGAATTGGTGATTGTTTCAGGGCCTTTGACCTCTGCTCGACTTTCGAATTTGGCGGCGGAAGGGTCTCGTCTCCGCGTCGCCTATCAGGTTTTGCTCCTTATTCTGAAATTCTCTGCATGCAGTACATGTAATTCCCCTAAAGTAGGGTTGTGATTGGTGTCTTGTGAGTTGTACCATAATTGATTATCGTCTCTGCTAGGGTAGTGCACCTGGTTCTGATTTTGGTTGAATATTTTCCAAGGGCGTTCGAGGTGCATACAGCGAGTCTGCAGCCGAGAAGGCTTATCCGAATTGCGAGGCAGTACCATGTGAACAATTTGACACAGCTTTTCAAGTCAGCATCTAATTCCCTATTTGGTGTATTATGTTAATCTGATAATTATTCTCTGATGTAGTTGAAGCATGACTTCTTTTCTCTGATTATATATTTTCTGATTTTGAAAATATGATGATGAAAATTCTTCACATTTTGGTTGAATGCTGAGATCTAGTGCTTAAACTACAACTGTACTACTACAGGCAGTAGAGAAGTGGCTGGTTGATAGAGCAGTTTTGCCTATAGAAAACTCGTTGGGAGGCAGTATACACAGGAACTATGATCTTCTGCTCCGGCATAGGTTGCATATTGTTGGAGAAGTTAAACTTTCAATCCGACACTGCTTACTGGCTAGTCCCGGTGTGAAGATTGAAAATCTTAAAAGAGTTCTTAGCCACCCGCAGGTATCTGAAGCCCAATGAAACCAGGCCTTTGTTTCTGGAACACGAAACTTACAATTTGTATGACTTGTCACTGCAGGCTCTCGCACAGTGTGAGAATACGTTAACTAAGTTTGGACTGGTTAGGGAAGCTGTGGATGATACTGCTGGTGCAGCAAAGGTAGTATTTTTTTCTTTTTCTTGTTAAAGTCTGATAATTATTTAGTTTTACAAATAACGCGTTCTACTTATTGCGTGGCTATCTCTCCCCCTCCCTGCGCGTGCGCATGTTGCTCTCCATGGATTTTATGATGTCGGAGCAGTTGCTAGCTTTAGTGCTGCTAAGATCTATGGTCTATTGCTCAGGACATTCAGGTTTGTTTGTGGAGTTCATAGATATTATATTGCCATATGAGCTGCATAAATTTTTTACAGATATGGAACACTGTCATTTGTTTACCTTGTCTTCTCAGGATGATGCTGATAATGTCACTCGATTCCTTATGCTGGCTAGGGAGCCTATCATACCAGGCACTGATAAACCTTTCAAGGTCTGAATTATTTTTTGAGAGGATTGGCTAGAAAACTGATTACTCATAGGAGCACTATAAATTTGAGCATCTTTTAAAATAAATTCCCCATCACATTTTTTTCCTTTACCTACCTAGCCATTCATTCATTATATTACTTTTTGCAGACAAGTATAGTCTTCTCATTAGAGGCAGGTCCAGGGTTTCTTTTTAAGGCACTAGCCGTATTTGCTATGAGGAATATCAATCTAACTAAGGTGAGTTCATCTTTTCCCCCTTGGAATATCTTCAATTTTTTCTTGTGTTTGTGTATGCCTCAACTGCAACGTTTCTTTATCTGATACTAGATTGAAAGCCGACCACTGACAAAGCAGGCTTTACAAACATCAGATGACAATGCCATGTGCTTTCCTAAGTAAGTACAGCAAATATCCATCTTGTCATCATACATACACATAACTGTGTGTCAGTCACGGTTCTAGGCAGTTTCTTGTTGTGCTGTCTGGCTAATATCTTTAGTTTTTCAGGTTATTTGATGAAAAAACAGATTCTTCAAAGTTCTGCTGCTATTATTTATTTTGTAATGACTGATATCAGAGTTCAATGTTTTTGATCAGATGGTGTAATTCTTGCATGCAGGTACTTTCCCTGCCTTTTCTATGTTGATTTTGAAGCATCCATGGCAGATCAAAGAGCTCAAAATGCTCTTGGTCATCTGAAGGTTTGTGCTTCCCCTAATGTTCTGCCTACAAATTAATTCTTTTTCCTTTTTTAGTGCTACAGCCCAATGTCTTGGTTTCAATTATTTTATTATGCATAATTCATTAACATTACAATGTACAATCTTGGCAGGAGTTTGCAACATTTATGAGGGTTCTTGGCAGTTACCCTGCAGATATTGGCCTTCCATGACTACAAATTTTTTCAAGGTTCCTATATCTGTGAAACTAGTATGCTTTAGATCCTTGGCTATGCTTTTCAACTAGTTTACATTTGATTTTGTAGCAAGTAACTTTATGTAGTCTTCATTTCATTTCTTAGATTACTGATAAAACTTTGAAGTAACTATATGAGGGTTCATATGGACTAAGTTTTACATAAAAAGCTATAGTTGTTTTATCTGGTGAATCATCTTTTCTGTGACTCAGTGACTGCTTACATGAAAAAAATAACTAGATATATAATGAGATAAATCCATTGCAGCTCAACTGGTTTGCTGCTTCATCTTGACAATCTCTTTCATGGAGGAATTTGTAAGAGGGGCCTCTGATTTCTTGTGACTCCAGTAACATGTCAAAGATGAAGAGGACTCAGACCATAGTTTGTACAGAATGACTGAATGAATTTCTAAGATGGAATGGGATGCAGTGATGGCTAAAAGGAGAATTATGAGGTAGACCAAACAACTTATGCCCTTCTTGGTGTGATGAAATGATGATAAGCATGGAATGACAATTCCTTTGCATTTCCATTCAATTCTCTACTCCATTCCGTCACATAAGCATCACATGACTGATGGAATTGCTAACATGGAAAGGGACACTGTGTGAGCTAAAATGAGAATTATGGAATAAACCGACAACTTATGCCCTTCTTGCCTTCTTGGTACGATGGGATGGAATTAAGGTAGGAATGAAATTACAATTCTTTTGCATTTTCATTCTATTATCTACTCCATTCCATTACATGAGCATTCTATTTTATTATACCAAACAAATGAATGAAATGAAAGTAGGAATGGAAGTAGGAATTATCATCCATTTCCTTCTCTATTCCATTATTGGCCATCTACAACTAATTCCCTTAAACCCTTCATTCCCTTCACTATCCATGAACCCTTCGGCACATTTTTTTTCCATTATTTATTTATCCCACCATACATTTATATAATTATTTGTGGATTCCACATTTTTTAATCTTTTTCCATTCTTTTATTTTGTAATTTATTCAGCCCAATTTTATTAAATGCGAAATTCATTATAGTCCAAAAATTACATTTATTGACATCTAAATATAAAAATTGAAATCCTAGAATTATATTTTATTTAGAGCGATAGAGTAACTAATTTAAATTGTAAATTTGTAATTACTCCTTGTGGCTAAAGTTTACCCAAATTTGTTCGACTACATTGTGTTGGATTATGCCGTTGGTGGTGAAATTGTGAGATGATTATTGACGGCTAAAGTTTACCCAAATGTGTTCGACTACATTGTGTTGGATTATGCCGTTGGTGAAATTGTGAGATGATTATAGACGTTGGAGGTATTCGTGAAATTATGGTAATGCACTTTAGTGTGTGGGTTGGTTGCAGTAGCAGAGCTAGATGACTGGGGGGTTTCTTTGTCGAATCAATTAATCGCGTTTGGTTTTTTTTCAAGATAGTAACCTATGTGGTAGCGCCGATTGTTGGTTATGAATCATATTACCGGATCTATACCGTTTAAAACGTTGTTAAAATTGAGTGGCTGAGCACGCTTATATTATTGTTTGATCTGAGGACACAAAAAAGCATGCCAAATCCAAAGGTGTGGTATTTTAACCGAAAAGTTGTGTTAAAAATCACAAACTTTTGAAATTGTGCAATTTCCTCGACACGGCCTGGATATAAATATTTTGGCAGACTTTGATCCTATGTGGCTGGTCGTGAAATTAATGTGGCTTTATCTCAACAAATCGCACTTCATATATGTTGAGTTGTTGACCAACTATTTAATTGGATGAAAAATAAAAAATAAAGCTAACCGCTCCAATTGTCGAAAAGACTAATTTTATAAATATATCCATGTTTATATGTTATACTCCCTCCGTTCATTCATAGTTGAGGCGAAATTTTTTGGTACGGAGTTTAAGAAAGGGAAGTTGAATGTGTTAAATAAATAGATAAAAAAGTAATAGAGAGAAAAAAAGTAGAGAAAATAAGGTAAGAGAGAGTAAAGTAAGAAAGAGAAAAAAATTACTATACATGAAAATGACTCAACTATGAGGGAATTTCCTGAAATAAAAAAATGACTCAACTATAAGGAAACGGATGGAGTAGTACGTTTTAATTGGAAGAGAGAGAGAAATGAATTAGGGAAGAAAATGAGAAAGAGAGAAGATTTTTATAATATCATTTTAGGTTATTTTTTGTGTAAGTCCAAAAATGTGAAAATGTATTTTTTGGAGGGCATTTTGGGGCGAAATAAGCATGAGATTCCAAAAATGCATAAAAAAGAATATGGACTATTTTTGTGCGAAACTGAAAATTAGGTACTCCCTCTGTCCCAACTAAGTTGAGTTGTATCTTTTTGGGATGTCTCAGTCGAGTTATTTCTTTTTTTGACAAAAAATAAAATATACAATCACTCTTACTTTATTCTATCAACTACTTACTCTTTATTTATCTTTGTTGGGGATCGGTGGTGCACACCCTAACTCTACATTATTACTGATAATGTCCGCTTTGGGCAAAGTCATCACGGTTTTGCTCTTGGGGTACTCCCCAAAAGGCCTCATACTAGTAGAGCTGGGGTAGCCTATATATATGCTTGCAACTCCTGTTCAACTCTTGTTTGTCCTTAACTCCTACTTTTCATTATAAAATTTTTAATCTTCGTTCCTAATTTAAATCAATTTAATTGAAAATTGGGACGGAGGGAGTATCATTTTCAGTTCACTTTAATTAAAATGGTAAAGTAACATTGTACATTCCACTCATAGTACTTTTACTCATTTATAAAATTATGATACGCTGCTGCCATTGGAAGATAGTGTCACTTGACAACAATGACGGAAGCAGACTGACGCCATAGAATTTAACAAATTTGAAGTCCGAACATTTCATCTGCCTATAAAAGGGCCTTTCGAGTCATGCTTAGTAACAGACTATCTCATGTGTTGAGAAGAGATCCACCCTTTTCTCAAATATTCTACTCATAGACATGGCTTCCAAATATGGCAGTGGAAATAGCTCATCATCGAAGCAGAAGGAGAAGGAGAAGGAAAGCGGAGAGTCGTCGAGTCTGGTGGCGGTAGGGGCGGCTGCTGTTGGTGTCGCCGCCGTAGCGTGGTGGGGCCTCTCCAGCTTGTTTGGTAGTTCTGATGAAAAGATGATGAAGGCTCCAGGAAAAAAATATTCCATTCCGAGGAAGGATTTTGACAGAGATCCTGCTGAGTGGTTCCGTAACAATCGCTCCAAATAATTAATTATGATGAGTGGTTGGTGTTAAGTTGTTTACTTTCACCTTAATGTTTCTCTGTTGGTTATCATTCTCAGTTCTCAAGTATCCCTACGTTTTTTTTTTGGGTTTGTTGTTTTGTATCACTACCTATGTGTCCCTCAAGTTTGATGTATTTATATAAATTATAATAGCAGTAGTAACATCTTTTGTCAAAATTATTCTGCTTCTGACATTTGACGCTGTATATGACTATTGCGCTACTATAATTGATTATAATTTATAATCAAATCTTGCAGATTTAATTTATTTAATGCTTACGTAGTAGCACTAGTTTTTAGCTAATTGTTGATTCGTCAATACTACGACGCTGTCGGTGCAAAATTATGGTTATAGATCATGAAAATTTGTGATGGCTCTTGTACCATGTTATTGAATTTTTTATCTTGAATTTAAATCACTTAAAACTTAAAAGAGCAGTCAAGATCGACACAAAAAAAACTATTGTTAAAATCGTATATTTTCATACAGAAGCTTACAATCTTTATTGACTTTATGAAATTATTTACCCATAAAAGAAGGCTAGTCAAGATTTACACATTTTATATTATCAGGCATCATTATCATTATTACTGACAATAATATTTTTAAAGTGACGAAGATTAGTAAAAATGCTTTTAAAACTAGAAATTAGAATTAGTGGGTTAATAATGACATGACTTTTGTCGGACTAATAGGATTTGAGCACTAACGATGATTGGGCCCTCCCATAAAGCCCTCCCATTCCACGTCAGCATTTGGCCAAATGGTCAATCTCCCTCCAATGGTGGAATGACCCTCTCTTTCCATTTCATTTTCACCTCATCACTATTTTATTTTAATTTTTTTTGCACTTCTATATTTAATATGTTATCAAATTAAATAAATTTAAATCTAAAAATAATATAATACATGAAATAAATTTTAATTGATCTCAAATATGTGACAACTTATTAAATAATTAGATGAAAACCTAAATATGTGACAACTTATTTATTTAGGAATACTAAAAAATTGATACCGTTGTTTATTTAATAAATTTATTGGCCCACTAATAAGCCCAATTAGAATTAATAAAAGAAGTTTAAATACAAATTAGGGTTATATTTTTCTTCTTCCTCACTCACAGGCGCTCTTCTTCTTCCGCCATGTATTTCTTCTTCCTCTATCTCTCTTTATCTACTCCTTCCCAGCAAAATACAAAAAAAAAATAATAACTTGAGAGGACCTTCGATCGGCCCTTCCTCCACAATGGAGGGCCGATAGAAGGGCCCTTCTCAGCGGCATGGGCCGATATATCGGCCATTTGGGGGAGGAGGGAGGGGGCAATCGATGGCCCGTTCACCGCAATGGTTGGCCGATGGGAAGGCCCTCCCATCGGCCAACCATTGCTAATGCTCCTCTAAATTATATACTCCATCTGTCCTCAAAGAGTATGAACTATTTCATTTTTCGTCCGTCCTAAAGAGTATGAACTTTCTAAATTTGAAAATTCGAACAACATACTACCCCTACACATCATTTTATTTACAACTTATACCATAACCATTAATAACTTATACCATTATAATAATATGTGGATCTCACTCTCCACTAACATTATTTCCACTACCCTTTCTCTCCCTCTCTTACTTTTCCCCTTATTTATTAAAACCCGTGTCGAACTCATCGTTCATACTCTTTGGAGACGGAGGGAGGAGTATATATATATAAAGAGAGATATGATATGTTGTGCTAATGTGCTCCTTAAAGGAGCATTAGAGTGTCCACAATAGGGGGCTGCGGTGGCCGCCGTGGCAGACTATAGCTGGGCCGGAGGGAGCCGCGGCGGGGGGATGGACGGCAGGGAGCCGCATTTGCGGCGAGGAAGGGGCGACGGGGTCTTGGGCGCTGCGACCGCCGCGGCGGTGCCGCTGGTTTTTTTTCAAAATTTATTTCTATAAATACACCTATTTCTCTCATTTTTTTTGCTTCACACATTCATATCCGTATTTTTATCTCTCTAGATTTTACTTCTAATTCAATTAAAATATACCAACAATCTATAAAAATATGATTTGTAGTCGTGACGTGACTGTTTATTGAGCTGGATAAATTTTTGTAGCCGTGGAAGAATTTTATGGTTGTCCACCCTATATCGTTGACACTCTTAGTGTGAGCGACACGTGACCATGCACCCATGCCACCAAATTAAGGGGTGGATCCCCTGCGGTGCACAGCACTGCTGTGCACACTCACAAAATAATTTTTTAATAATAAAAAAAATATATTTTATTATCCCCTGTGTCCACAGCACAGCAAGGGATCCAAATCCCCAAATTAGTCCTCTGTCTTCTTTTCTTTTAATTTGGGCCACCTTGTACCTTTATTTTCCTTTTTCTAGTCCTCTGTCTTCTTTTCTTTTAATTTGGGCCACCTTGTACCTTTATTTTCCTTTTTCCGTCTTTTTCTTTCTATTGATTTTTAATGACTTAAGCCTTTTTTTAAGTTTTCCACTTTCCTTCTTTCCTCTTCCCCCTTCGGCCCTTCCAATGCTGCACGTTTCTTTCATCTCATTAGTTTTGATGTGGTTCTTCTTTCTTGATCCAAATTTCCTATTAAGCTCACATCTTCCCTGGCTTTTTTGCTCATTTTTGCATGATTTCTATTTCATTTTTCCCCCTCCTATTCTCAATCTCAAACCACTCAAATAATATTTTTCGTGTTTCTACAATTATTTCATTATTATTTTGTAAATTTAGATTTCTTCATCTCTCAGATCTTGATTACTTTTTCTCTATTTCCTATAAAGACAAAATCTATAATTATTGCTAGTGAAAATTTGCAGGCGAATAAGTACTATTAGCAGACTAGCAGCCCACTAATACACAGAAGTTGAAAAGGTTGGGAAAAATAGAGTTAAGAGTATAGAAAATAAAAGGAAAGCCAGAACATGAGTGACAAAGATTTGTCGCCTAAATTAGGCATCACTCTTGTTGCTTAATTAGTAGTAGATTGTAAATTGGGGTTCACAAGAATTGAGAGAAGTGCAACTTTATAAATAGTACATCTTTCACTTTTACATAAAAATAAGTATATGATCTTTGTTTTATATCATTTTTGTACCTCGTGACAAAAATAATCCTAAATGTCAAACATGTGATTTTTGGGCCATAGAGGGTATTTTTAGAAATTTAAATTAAATGGTACCAAACATGTGAATATTTTTCTACCTTCTTTTTCTTCTCCAATTTAATTTCTATTGTTGGATTATGAATTACAAGAGATAAACATTAGACGGGCGTAATACAACCCAAAAGAAGGAAAATAGTGGAAATAAGCCGAGTCGAGGAGGGATCTTTCCGCAAGACGAGATACGCTCCGGTGGTGCTCTCAGATTGGCGTGTCGTCCCCAAAGATAAAACGGTTTTCGTCTCTGATGAAGCAACACCGCAATCAACAGAGTTTCGGCGAACTGGATGGAGGTGAGGGCAGAGCTTCGACAGAAGAATAATGCACAAAAGGGATAGGGAGCTTATGAATGCAGATAATGCTTTGAGTGTAGAGATTTCAAGTATATCTTGAAATGTCTTTGTGTAGAGAATGCAAGAGTGTGCATCAGTATTTATATGTCAAGTCCAATGCATGTGGAGGTGTAGTCAAATCACCCATTAAGCTAATTGTAACGGTCGGCGGTTACAAACGTCAATCATTGAGCATGAACCTGAACGGATGTATCTAGAAACCTCTCACGTAGTTGTTCATTCCAGAAATGTATATGGACGACCCGATCAATGTGCACGCATTCTACGAAGCTTTCTCCGTTTGCTAAATTGCCATATTGTTTTGTCTACGTGTCCAAAATAGATTAATTAATTAATTAATTAATTTCATATCTCCATATATCGTGACATATTTTAATATATTATTTTTTCATTCATCAGGAATCGGTTTAGAGAAAATGAATATACCACAATCATCTACTCAGAGCGTAGATCGATTATAAATTATTTAATTGTTTCAAAATTAAATAATCCGCCACTTGTACGACCCGGTCCAATTGAGTTGACCGAACCACAATTCCAACATCCATTTCTCCTTCTTTATCACATCATGTAATCCAACTATTTGTTTTACTGAAAGTCTTAAACACATACTAGTAAATAACCGGTAACACATATAAAATTACAAGTGTGATTTATATACCACTGGAACGATCAATAATCTAACCAAATCTTTTATTATGCAACTTGAAAAGTAGTAATAAAATACTCCCTCTGTCCCAACTTAATTATCAATCTTTTCCATTTCGGTCTGTCCCAGCTTAATTGTCACACTTTATTTTTACCATAAATGGTAAGTAGGTCTCACATTCCACTAACTCACTTCATTCACATTTTATTATAAAACCAATATAAAAAAGTGAGTCCCACATTCCAATAACTTTTCCACCAATTTTTCTTTACATTTCTTAAAACTCGTGTTAACTCCAAGAGCGACAATTAAGTTGGGACAGAGGGAGTACAACATTACGTCTATTATTTGCATTTCTAAAATTGGTTAAATTATGCAACTTGAAAATAGTACTCCCTCCGTTCCTAAAAAATATGAACTATTTATTACACCCTCCGTCCCGTCTAAGATTACACATTTCTTAGTCGGCACGTGATTTTAAGGGTTGTTAGTTAATATGGTTAATTGAAGAGATAAAGAGTAGGTGTAGATATTAAATGGAGAAAGAAAAAGAGTTGAATAGTATATTTGATAGGAGAGAGGAAAAAATGGTTGGATGTATTAATTGGAGAGATAAAGTTACCAAAAAAAAAGTGTCATCTAAGTTAGGACAAACTAAAAAGTAAAGTGTGTCATTTTAGTTGGGATGGAGAGAGTATTATTTTTCAAAACGAATGCAAAAAATGAAATGACTCAGCTACTGCGAAACGCAAAATAACGGAAGGAGTAATATCTTAGTGTAGGTTTTTAAGATTACGATTTTGCATGGCATTGGGAGGGGACATAGTCACATAGACCATCTGATTCTCTACTATTAGTACTGCATGAATGCTCTACTTTTGCATCGGTTAAAAGCACTTATTCAAAATTTAAAAGCGAGTATTCAAATTTTATTTATGTAAGTCTCCTCGTAACTTGGTGAATATTTATTGTATTTGGAAAAATATTATAGAATATATAGAATAGAATTTTTAATATTTTTCTGAATGAATAATGAATTCATTGTATCCCCTTTATATAGAGTGAAAACAAATGTTAGCATATCTTCTATGATTAAATAAAGTAAGTTTAAATAAATATGTATTCTGTGATTCCAACAAATTTATATCAGGAATAAATAAATGGATTAATGAGACATTTCCGGCTGTATAAATAGCCTCTATCTATCCTCTTCACTATTTCATTGTCAACAATATTAATATGTATCATAGTCATGGAATTCCAATCTGGTAGTGGAAATAGGTCATCATCGAAGCAGACGGAGGAGGATGACGGAGTGATGTCTGCCCTGAAGGCTGTTGGTGTCGCCGGGGTGGCGTTGTGGGGCCTATCAGGATTTTGAGAGAAATCCTGCTGAATGGTTAATTAATTATCATGTGTGGTCCACATTTATTTTCTGCTTAATGTTTCTCTTCCATTTCTACTGTTGCTTATCGTTACTTATGTGTCTTCTTAAGTTTCATCTATAATTATTTACATCTTTTGTTTACTTTGTCTTTTATCTATGGAGTATATTTATTTTAAAGAAATTAGGATTATAAATTTAATGTTAAATAATAACATAAGAAAAATAATTAAAATAATAGTCACAGCCTATGTAGTGTAATGTGGGGGTAATTAATTAAACTCCACACAAAATGTTTCGCCGATAGTTCAAATTAGTACCAAAAAGTTTAATTTAACACTATTTGTACATAAATTTTCATTTGTGTTTTAAGTCAATTAATTATGTTAAATAAATATGACAAATAGTTTAATGTGGTGCAAACCTTTTTAAGATCAAAACAGTTTCAAGTAAATACATACTGCAGAGTTATAGTAGAGTAAATACATACGTTTCGTCTTCTGTTTGAATAATTACGTTGCCAAGATCACAGTTGGCTTGGACTGGATTTTGCTTTTATCTTAGTTTTATTTTTAATTTTTTATTTCAATTTTGTTTTATAATTGTTGAATATAAATTTACAATATATCCACTATTTTTTGTTTCTTAAATAAAGAATGTTGTAAAAAGTGCTCTGACATATCAAGTGGCAGGCAATTGTATTTTAGATGGCCTAAAATGGAATAGAACATGTCTATTAACTATTTTTTATAGATAAGAAAACCAACTATCCATGAAATAAGAAGAATTATGGGTACAATAACACAAACTACAACAGAAAAATTGAACTAAATCAAAAACTTCATCCATGAATCTGTACAGATGGGATGAAGCAAGCATCTGTAGAGTATCTGGTCTTCAAACAAAAGATAAAAATTACCAGAAGAGACCGGGTTGTCATCTTCATCGCCTTCTCTTCTTATTTTTCCCCAACTGGCCAGACTTAAATGCATGCTCCTGTTCTTGGAGGAAAGCTCTATACTTCCCATACACCTCAGTTTTTTCTTCCTGCATTCGCGCCTTATCCCGTTCCTTCACCTCAAACAAGAAGTGGTTATCTTTCCTTAGTTCACGCACAGCACCTCTCGCCTCCTGCTGCAGTTGTTTCTTCAACTTCTTCCTCTCCACTCGCTCCCGATCTGGATCATAATCTCTCCCCTTCACAAAGCTGCCACATTTCCACAATCCCACCATCAGTTGTCTCTACCACTTAAAAAATTTAATCTACTTGTAATGGGAAGATGACTTACTTGTCCTCAAACTTTGGAATGGCAGTTTTGATAGCCTTCTGCTTTCGGATTCTCAGAGGCAGTCGCAGCAACTGGAACTCCTCAGATTTGGTCTCGATAAGCTGTGCCACATCTTTGAATTCTTTCTTCAATGCATCCGGTATCAGATCTTCTTCTGCCAGTCCGTGTAATATTTTGGCCATTGGCAAAAATATCTCCGGGAATGACTTGATTCCCTCGTAAATGTCCACAAATCCTTTAAGGTTCCTAATAATTGCACAAAGTATGCTCGCCCTGCACATATATACAAACAAACAATTGCAATCTATGATAATTAACATCCACATCTGATATGTATGATGTATCAATTAAATAACCCAAAATAATCTATTATCAAGCTTGTGATAACAAAAATATGAATTTTAAAAAAAATATTACCTGAAATTGTCCGAGGTAAAATAAGGAGAATCATCTGGCAAGTCCATTAATGTTAGAAAATCCAAAGAGTTAATCTCTTCAACTTGTCCTTGCATATGGAGTAATGGCCTTAGAGCCTTTAATTCCATAAGATGGCACAACTGTGTCAATAACAACATTAAGTCATTGTTATCCGAATTTCAGGCACCTTAACTATAACCAAATAGATGAAGGTGACTTTGAGGTAAGGCAAAACCACATTTAAGAGCTACTGAGTTGTGAAGAAAAACCTGAGAAGCTTCGTATCTCTGTCTGTTAGTTAGAGCTGCCATTAACATAGTCTGCAAGAATGTAATAGCCTCAGGGCAGAACTTTTGGGATTGTCTACTGACCTGCAACAGTTTGCCATTGTAAGTACAGTACGAAAGAAAAAGTTGGAGAGGGGGGGGGGAGAGAGACATTAAACTTCAAAACTCATACATAGGAATCAATTCTCACTTCACGAGAAATGCAATATTGATAAAACCATTTGCAAGAGAAGATTTTCAGGGAAAAAATGCTGATATTTGCACCTGTAGAAATGTATGTTCACTATTTCTCAACAAACATAAATCTATATGAAGGAAAAAAAATCACAGTTATTATTGACCACTGAGTTGAAGCTGGAAAAGAAAAAAATAATATATCAAGTTAATCTAATCATTTATTCCGAAAGAAAATCCACACAAGCAATTCAATTAAACCCGGGTTATAAAAGTCGTGTATGGGGCACATGAAAGAGAAGGGGAAGGAGAGTGGCCGAACAGAATTCTACAGCACGTTTGCCCAATTTAAACTATCAGTCCCAGAAATATGCCGCCACTTGGCACTAAAAAATGCTTTAATTTCTGGAAATGCATTATGTACTGGAAGAGTTAAAGAAACCTCCAAACTCAAGCAGCATGGAGAAAATTATGTATCAATAAAAGTAAAAAAGATGATCTCACAGATAGCAATAAAGAGCACAAGAAGGAGCCAATTGCAATATCTCGGCCAGAAGTTATCGGACACCGCATAAGGTATTCAGAAATCAACAGGATAGCAGGAGTCATAACAGCATGGCGGAAATCAGAGCATGGAAAAATCATAGACCACAGCCTCATGAGGAAAAGTGTCTTGAGAGATGGCCAACAATTATTTCCTGTCATGGAAAAAAGTGTTAAAGAGGTAGATTAATAATAAGAGTCCACACATCAGCAGATGATCCCCAAAGATATACCAGCTAAAAAGTTTTTTTTTAATATAGCATTTTTATGGATGATGCAGCCAACCTGTATTCTTAATATCCTGACAGAACAGGGTACGGGTATGAAGCAACCTCTGACGAGCACAAATGGCTGCAAAGTACGGGATCTCGGTACTCATTTCCATTAGTGGCTTGACGAGCAAATTAAGTAACTTGAAATTTAGTGGCTTTGTGCTTGCTAAAACAGCAAAGTATTGCAACAATATGCCATAGAACACCTGGAATCCAATTCAATCGATATATTACAGGAAAATACAGTATAATTTCAAGAATAATAAAAACACAACCAGGCAACACACAAATCATACCTGCATCTTTTTCCGATTCTCGGCTGCAACAGCAATAGCGTTATATGTTCGAATCCTCCTGATAGCTTCCACAACTTGATCATCAGAAAGATCTTTCAACAAGGCACTAAATTCTTCAAAAAATTTTGGAGCTTCAATTGTGTATGGAAGCTCCCCTTTCTTATGCACATCCTCTTTAATAATCGTTTTCACTCTGAGAGCACCTGCATCATTATTTTGATTTCCCTTGGTTTTAAATATCTTCTTCTGGTTTTCCATGATAACTTTTTTACCAGTAGCATCATCACTGCCATTATCTTCTTCTTCATCCTCTGAATCAATTTGTTCTTCATCACTCTGTTCCCAGTCCTTGAGAGACTGAGCCTTTTCATCTTCACCTCTGCTCTCTTCTGATCCTTCTTCTTCCTCCTCCTCCTCATCATCATCATCATCTTCCTCATTATCATCTTCTTCTTCTCCAGAAGTTGGGGCATCTTCCGTCTCAGGATCAGTAACACCATCTTTTTTAAGTAAGTCATCAATCCAGACAGCTTTAGTCTTTGGAATGGCTTCAGAAAAGGAATCACCAAGATCATCCCCAGATATATGACTAATCTGTTTTGAAGCTTCACCGTCATCATCTTCAGAATTCTCAGCATCTTCATCGCTGGAATCATCACCAGCAGCCATCCTTTTCCTACGTTCTTCCTGAACAATGTTCAATACTCAGGTGAGCTTTCCAAGTATTGTTATATGTGCATCAGCTGGAAAGCTGCTTCTTGCAAGTTCTATTGGAGTTATGCAAAAATCCCAAGGATGCAAGTATGGTTCCAATGTGTAGCTTTATGCACTTTCTCCAAATTTGTTTACTTTTTCCAGTTAGTTAGGTGAAAGAAGTACTCAAGAGTTGTACCTCCAACTGCTCTAGACGCTCCTTCTCTTCTTGTGCCAGCTCATCAGGTGCCTTTGTCCTGTCCGATGGCCGAGCCCTCATATCAAGTGCCATTTCACCCACCAGTTTGTCATAATGATCAGGTTTTTCCTATAATGACCAATTAGTCTCCAAACCATCAAAATCATCCTGTGCGACTAAAGCATGGCAATACTAAGATGCATAGGCTATTGAAAATCATAGTTTAAAAAAAAGTAAAACAGGGACAAGATCTATCTTCAACTTTCAGTAAACAAACCAGATGGGCTACTTCAATACAAATAGCAGAAGGTATGGGATCTAGTATAGACGATGTAAGAGAATAAAATAATTTAAGATAGAAGTGTACATGCTGAGTGGAAACTTGGTTATGCATTCTAGGTGCCTCCTTTTCCTTTGCATTATCATTTGAGTTTCTGCTGTTTACAAGAGCATTGAGAGCACTCATTTTGTTTGGTTGTGTCAACGACAAGAGGGCCTCAGACTGAACTAAAGAAGCAAAATCCTTGTCCAATTGCTCGGTAAACTGTTCGCTTTCTTCCTTTTCCTTTGCTTTTTGAGCCTGATAATTGTAAGGTGTAAAAACAAACAAACAAACAAACACAGGGAACACCACAAAAGGGTCAGTTAGAAAGCTTCACCAATAGTGATATTCAAAGTTCATAAAAACAAATGCAAGCTGCGACCTTGAAAAATTTGCTTTTGAAAATAATATCCTCCATCACTTCCTTCTTGGTTTTAGGCCTCTGCATTAAAAAATGTCACTTAATTAGAAGCAGAAGTATAAGTGTAACTAGGAGCTAATGCATTCAGTACTGCTAAATTGCTAATGATAACATTCCAAATATGGATAAAATTTTCAGCAAATGTTCAGACAGCATAAAGGAAATCTTAAAACTGGTGCTTCCTTTTCTCCACAACTAAACATGATTTCTTTGATCCTATTGCATATCCAGAAACAAATGAAACAGGAATAAGGAGTTGGATTCCCCTCAGAAATAGGACTACAAAAACGAATACAGGCAACACAGACATTATGCTCAATAAATATATGAGCCAGTAACAATTAGTAATAGTATGAAGCAAACTCCACAGCTCCAAACCAGGAAGCACACCCCCCTACTCTTGATACCCACCAGTGTCCTCAAGTCTTTACATGATTAACAATCGTGAATAAATGAATGGGGAAAGAATAAAGGACATGCTTGTTCCTGTCAATGATTATATCCTGAACTTAGTTCTAAACATTCTGCATAACACCAAATACTAACACACTAAGTTTTTATGGACTCAACCATGAGATGACCCCCTCCCTCCCCCCAACCAAAAAAAGGGCAATTTGAATATCAATTCTTAATAAAGATAGAACAAGAACAAAATGGATATTTGGAACCAATGCGAAATCCAACAGCAACCATTAAACTAACAGAAAAAAAAATGAAATGCATGTAGATGGGATTAGAAAAACTATTAGATGACACAAAACAAACAATCATACTAAGAATCTAAGATAAAACAATAGGATAAGCAATATATCCAGTGCTTAAAATATAATCTCACATTCTGTTCTTCAGCAGATCCTGAAACTGGTTCACCTTCTGCCTCATGGGGATCAAATTGTCCTTCTGGTCAGAAATATAGTCTGTTAAGTGCAAAAAATAAAAAAATGCATAGCTCCTGGTTTATTGAATAAATTTTTTGTGAAGCATATTCTCCACATATCAGACTCAAAACTGGACATGTATCTTTCTCAATTCGATCAAGCCCAGGGAAGTTATTTCAACAGCACCATTCTGCTCAAGTAAAATATACTAGCCAAGCATGGGCCATAGTGCCATATCATTTGCAAGTACCAATGAAGCCAGGAAAGGAATAAATGTATCAATAAAGCATTGAAGAGTTTTTTCATGAAACGTTAATTTAGAACAGAATAGAGCATAGGAAACATGCTTGATGATCCCAGTGCAAGATTATGATCTTCAAACAAAGAGATATATCCTTATGAACCCAAGCAAGCAAATAAGACTTTGCCATGAACTCATAAGTACAACTAAAAATATACCGGATATCGTCCTTTTAGAATAGAAAACTGATGCTCCTGAGTTGCATAGATTCCACCCAAGACATAATCATATTATCAAGGAGTATATTACGGTCTGATTATTCCAGAATATTTACAGAAAATATTTTCAAAATATAATTCATTTCAGCTGGGGAAATTTTCTTTCTCGGAATGGTGACTCGAGAATAATAATATGTATGAATCCATATTGGATGAAAAATACTCGTTTTCCATACAACCTAAAGACATCTGCTATATACAGTAAAACGTGGTTTAGAATCTCAATGCTTGATTTGGATCCCATCAACAATCAGTTCAACACACATTATTTACTGAAACCCTATATCCAATAAAATTCAATACTCTAGACCATATTCAGGTCTTCCTCTATTAATAATGATAGTAGGTTATATTAACAATTAATCTGTTTTTCAGATTGGCCCATAACTGTTTCAGAAGTGAAGACATAATCAATATTTGTAGAATCTAAAGAAAGTGCTTACTGTTTTGTCCAACTGGTAGATCATCATCATAATCGTCCCTGTAAAATGGTTCGTCATCTTCAAAATCATCCCTTTCTGGGAAGTAACCACCGCCTTGAATCTCAAAGTCGTCTTCCTCGCCATCAGAGAGATTGAACTTACTTTTCTTTTTTAATTTCAACTAACAGACAACCAGTAATAGGTCAGGTTTTAGTTCGGACACAGCAAACATCCATTCAAACAAAGAAAAAAAACTGAGGGACTTGATAATTCAAGTTTCATTTTCGCCCCAAAAATTCCTTGTGCATCTTCGGTTTTCCGTATATGCATCCTTTGATTATTGGAATTCCCAAGGTTTGAAATTTGAAAGTAATAAGGTGATATTTCTTAATCAATCCAACTGGAGCATCACTCAAAACTATAATCTTCAATTACTACTAAGCAGGATTTACTTGCATGGACAAAGTAAGAGCTTTCAGGAACTTCACCTGCCGTTCGCGCTGAGACCTTAAAATTGCCTTATCAAACTCCTCAAGTCCTTCATTTTGCTCTCCAATTCGCTTATCCACAAAAGTAGAAGACTTTGTACTTTGCTCATATTCTTTCAGCAGCGTCTTCTGCCTCTGCATTTCAGCTCAAACACCACAAAATTCACACTCAACACATAGCTAGCTTCTCAAGAAAGAAGCAGAAACTACACAAGCAACAACAAGTAAAGAAAGAAAGACGCAAAATGGACCTTCTGGATGGCAAGAGAGCGGGAGAGCCCGATGCGGCGTCGTTCTTCATCCTTGCGTTTCTTGCCCAGTATAGTGAATTTTCGCCGCGACCATATGTTCTCAAACGGGTTCTCCTTGGGCCCTTTGATTTTCTTTGAATCTGAATTTAAAGAGCTCAGCTTTTTGTTTATCTTGCCTTTACTTTTCTTCTTCTTCGCACTTCCTGTGCTCGAATTCTTCGCCATCTTCAAATATTGTTTACCCTTTCTCTCGTAAAACGGAGGTTGATTAAGAATCTGATGAAGCACAGAGATTGTCCAAGAACCGGAAGCTGATTAGGGTTTTAGGAAAAGTTTGGTATCTTTAGGGTTTATGATATTTGGAGAAGAAGACCGTTGATTTGGCCACAATTATGGGCTATCAGTTGGGCTTCTTTTAACTGGAGAAGGTTTTCACTAATTGATAGAGTAATACTTTTATGGGAACATAGTTGAAATGATAAAATGTGTAATTTTTCTCAAAGTACTGTATGTTTTTTAGTTATGAGGACAGTTAAATTTTTAAATAAATTTCAAAATTTTCAATCAAATTAAACAAAATTTCTTTTAATCTTTTATGGTGATACATATTTTTTTAAAAAAAAGCTTTCATGCACACCAATATTATCTTCGAAGTCTTAAAGTCGAACCAATCAAACTATTCATTTATTGGTCTACAAAATGAAAGAGGTGAGATTATATATTATTGGCATGTAACACAACTTACATGATAAAATATCAAATGAAAAGGGCTGTAATTCTATATAGCTAGAAAATTACTTTTCAAAATGAAAAAAAACTTTGATTTTCTACTGCATGGCACGACACAAATTTTATTGTAAGGGTGTGAATAAATAAGAGCAGGGGCGGACACAACAGAAATAAACATGAGTAGGGGCTAAATTTTAAAAATTCTATACAAAAATAAATTTTTATGTAATTTAAAATATTATTAGGGGCTTTTATATACTAATATGTTCAAAATATGAATAAATTTTAAAATTTTATAATAGAAAAAAATTAAAAAAATGGATTCATTAGGGGCTAAAGCCCTCCCCTCTTTACACGTGGGTCCGCCAATGAATAAGCGAGTGGTGGTAAATGAAAATTAAATGATAGAATTATGGCGTAATAAGTTGGCTTAGTGGTAGAGTGATAATAATATAAGATCAAAGGTCTAGAGTCCAAGGTCACCGTAAGTCCGTAACTAGTGGCAGACACAGGTTCAAGAGGTTCCCAAAAAAAAAGAAGAAAATTTCTCATATATTTCTACATCAAATTTTTTCTAAAATTTTTGGAAAGTATCTTCAACCATCACTTAGTTAATGTCTTTGATGTTTAAGTTGTTGGAGATTTGATGGGAAGGAGACGCTGAAATTTAGAATTGTTGAAAAGAAACTTACAACAACTGCCGCAAATTAAATAGAGTTGGAAAGAATTAAGATGAAATACTAATAAAAAAACTGTTAAATTAACATGTATAATAAGTAGTAGTAATAAAAATTGGAAAAGTATATATATCTCCTCCTCCTACTACTACTATATCGTTATTGTACTTACTTTTTAGTTTTATAAAATGGTAAAAGTGTCAGAATATGAATTTTAAAGACATCATCACTCTTTTTGTTAAAATAATTATAAAATAATAATTCAAGATTAGTTCCATAAATTTGATAGCTAAAAATTTTACTAAAAAAGATTTTGTTGAAAAAGGTTTCTCCTCAACCTTCTGCATTCAATTATATTTCTAAACGGCGGAAACAAAAAAGTTCTAATTGCTTTTTCCACATATTTCATACGAGAATCACAACTCTATATTTTTTACAACTTTAATTGGTGAGTCCAGCTGTCGCTATTTTAGCAATACATATACAACTATAACATGAATTGTGGAGTATCATTCTATTAGTTAAATATGTGTTGGATTAATTTTATTTATTAAATATTTATGCATTTTTATGACTATTTTTATTGTGGTTTTTTACATGATTTATTTATTCGTCTCTGACCGTAACACGGTCAAATCATGTATACATTTGCTCATAAAGAAAAAAATGATGAGTTGTGTTAAAAAAATGAAAGATTATTAATTTTCATAGATGAACTAAAATGAAAGAATATATATATTGAGTGGAGTGAACTATAAAAATGGTCTTGGATTATGGGCTTATCTCGCCTATAGTCCCTGGACTTTAAAAATATCGTCAGACATCCATGTACTCAGGGTTTATCTCGAAAATGGTCATTTTTCACTGTTTTCGGTCGAAAATACCCTTTTCGTAGGGGGTGGGCAATTTGGTCTTTTTACACTTTTAACATATTAAATATGATATTATTTCAGTTATGTACTAAATCTGATATTATTTCAAAATTATCATTCTTCTTCCCTTTTGTCATCCTTCACTTTTTTTTTCTTTATTTCAATATTAGATTTAATTTTACAAAATTAAATTTTAAATTTCAATTTTTAAATATCAATAAAATTTTTAAATTATAAAAATTATTAAATAACAAAAAATAATAGTCATAATCAATATTTGATAGTGTCTAATATTTAATCAATAAGGTATGACAACGTCTTAGTTTTAATCAATATTTAATAGCTTTAATCATAAATAGATCACATAACACGATTTATTCTGAAATAAATACGCATCTAATGTAAGACTAATATAATTTTCGTTTATTAATTTGAAAACAATCAAAATTTACTAGAAAATTTCAACAAAAATACTCCTATATAAAATTTTTAGTATGGTCAAATTTCTAGTCAACTTCATAATATTCAATCACAAGCAATTATAACAACTGAACGAAGGCTAAATAGAATAGCTCTTATTTTTCCATCATGATTAATATTATTTTTATGTACGTATTCAATTCAGTTGAAGATTATATTAAATAACAAAAATTAATAGTTTTAATCAATATTTATAGTGTCCATGAATTAATAGTTTTAATTAAAAAATTTATTGATATTTAAAAATCAAAATTTAATATTTAATTTTATAAAATTAAATCTAATATTGAAATAAAGAAATAAAGTGAAGGATGACAAAATGGAAGAATAAAGTCCAGAGACTATGAGCAAGATAAACCTATAGTCTATGGATATTTTTGTAGTTCACTATATTGATTGTGGTAGGATGAAGTATAAGTTCTAAAGTAGTACTCCTAATAGCATTTTATGAGGCCAAAGCGTCTCATATTAATTCTAGAACATTACTTTTTTATAATTCAAGTGAAAACACTTGCATACCATATCGTTGTAAAAGATAAAGGAGTAGTAAAAATTGACAGATAGAGAAGGAAGATTGAAATCTTATTGAAGTTGGATTGGTTCAATTAAATTAAATATCCGATGAAAAATTAATTGTATTTACCATAACTAATAGCATAACGATCAGCAACATATAAAACTAAATATTAGTACTATATAAATATATTATTTTGTAAACAGCTACGCGAGTAATAAAACTCCTCTGAATATAGTTTGTGTCATGGGTTCAAATTCAATCCCTTTCCTAAAAGAAATATCAATGAAAAAAGAATCCTAATTACCTATTTTCCGGGTAAAATATCTTCTTTTTGTGAGTACTACAAAAATAAATAGAATAGGTCTCTTGATTTCTTATTCAATCGTTTTCACTTTTCAGCACACCCATAAAGCCTCTGTTCAGTTCAGTAAATTCATTCGTCAAGAAAAGGTAAATGATGATTGGGCGAATTTTTGATGGTAGTAAATGCGGGTAAAAAATATATAGATCACGACACAAGGAATTACGTGGTTCGATTTACTGAGGTAAATCTACGTCCACGGGAAGAAAGGAGGGCAAGATTGTATTGCTTGATCTGGTTTACAGCTTACAAATACAGACTTGCTATATGATATTTGATGTTTAGAGAGCTTCTTCTTCCTCTTTAGTCTATCTGATCTAAGTTCTATTTATACATTGAACTAAGATCGTGGCTTGCATCACCACTAACTAGGTCGTGGCTTACATCACTACTAACTAGGTTGTGGATGTCGTGGAGGTCATGAGATCTTGCATGGGTCCACTATCTCTTTGTTTGGTCCGCTATCCTGCATGAGATCCTGCATGAGTTGACACCACTAAATAGATCGTGTAGTGGAGGTCGTGGAGGTTCTGCATGAGTCCACTATCTCCCAGTTCGGTCGAATACTGAGACCGAACTGCTGAACTATTGCCGAGCAGCTTTTGCCGATCTGAGAGTAGAGCTTGATTGGTCGGCTTTTACCGAGCTGTAGGCTGGGGCCGAACTCTTTGGTAATGCCGAACTGATACTCTTCCTTGGGCTTTGGGCTGATGCTGGGCTTGTTTAGTACGTACCCCATCACTACCCCCCCGAAAAGCGAAGTGAATCACTTCGGCGAAGCGAGTCACTTCGGCATTCTGGATAAAGGTATGGGGGAGGCTGACGTCAGGGGACGTGCCTTGCGCGTGACTGCATTAAATGCGACAGTAAAATCCGGCCGTTGAATCCTGAAAAGGTGGGATTCGAAACGGTGCGATGATTTTGAAATCTTCTCCGAATCTGATAAATACGTCCTTTCTTCATCATTTGGACACTTTTGCTATTGCTTCTTCTGCATTCTCTCTCTTTTGCGTAAAAATTTCCTTCCGCTTTCAAGAATTTCTTCAGAATTTCTTCAGACTTTCAAAGAGTAAGAACTATGTCTTCTTCTTCTTCTTCTGAGTCAGGTAGCGGTAGGAAAGGGGATAAGGGGTCTTCTAGCCGGAAAGAATCCGGGGAGAAGACCGTAGAGTATTTTCACAGCATCTTGAGTAAGGATACCGTGATATCCCTACACGAAAAATATTTTTTTCCTGGGGGGAAGGTTGCGATTCCCGACGACCTTCATAGGGCTGACTCGCCGCCGGAGGGTTACGCCACCGTTTATGAAGCCGGCTTGGAATGCGGGCTTCGTTTCCCTCTTCCCCCTGCCTTTGTAGAGCTGCTTGATTTTTTTCAACTCCCTTTAGGTCAGGTGACTCCGAACTCTTGCCGAACTGCGTAGGCTAGATAAGGATCTGTCTCTGAGGGCAATCCTTAATTTCTTCCAGTTTAAGAGGAATGGATCTTGGTTTTACTTGATCCCTTTACAGCCCTTTAGAGCCTTTTGTAAAACCAAATGGCCGAAATGGCAAAATCGCTTCTTTTTTTATAATAGGACTTCGGCTTCGGACTTTTCCTGGAGAGGGCCGAAGTCCGTTATTCCTCATCCTCGGGTAGAACCGTTGGACGAGCTCGAGGCCGAGCTCAATAAGATTCCCATGATTAGGAAGCAGTACTCGGAGTCTGAGCTCGTCAAGGGCGACTTCGTGTTCGACTCCTCGTCTTCGGACGAAGAGACTGAGGGTGAGGATTTCTTTTTTATGCATTACTGCCTTGACGACGAAAACTAACCTTGTTTTCTTGCTTTTTGGCAGTGAACTTGCTAAACAAGCTCGGTCGCAAATCCTCCGAATCTAAGGAACCGGAGAGGCCGAAAACCACCAGCTCGGCGTCTGATGCCGAGAAGAATCCGAAGAGGCAAAAGACCTCTTCGGATCCAAAGAAGCCGGAGTCGACTTCGGCAAGGGGGAAGGGGAGGATTCAGAAACCCCCAAGAGCGCCAGAGAAAGACGTGGTCTTGGCGCCTCCTTCGGAACATATCTGTGAGCCCTTTTTATGGCCCACGGACTTCGCCGAGGTGAATTCTCTTCTTGATTTTCTGGCCTAGCTTTTTTTTCCTGTATTTTTTGTGGCCCCTCGGTTGACTTTTTCCTTTTTCCATTTTCAGAGGAACGATATGCTCTCCAAGCTCGTCGCCGTTGAACTCTCCAAAGCGTCCAACGATTATGCTGAGATGCAGAGGAAGTTGGCGGCTGCTCGTCACCAGGCCGAACAGGCTAAGGCAGACTTTGAGAAGGCCAGAGCTGCTAGGATCTCGGCCCAGGATGAAGCCCAGTTTGCCAAAAACCAGCTCGTCATCCAGCGAGAGCAGACGAAACGGAGGGATGCTGCCGCCGTGGTTGCCCAAGGGGAGGTTCTCCGTGCTTTCGCGGAGAAACTCTTTCTGAGCAATCAATTTTCGGCCTTTGTCGGTGATCTGCTGAAACTGATGACCGATAATGCCGAGCAAGGGCCCGAAGTCGTCCTGCCGCTGTACGGCCGAGAGATAGCAGCTCGTCTCCAGAGTCTGCCGCTCCTTGAGGAGCTTGCTTCGTCCTCGGTTCTGCTTTCTGCTGACCGAGTTCGTAGTTGCCGAGCTGACCGGGACGAGAATATGGAGGCTATCTTTGCCTCCTTAGGGCCAGTTTCACCCGCTCCAATTTTCCACGGAGAGGGTGAGACCGAGCAGCTTGATCAGCAGACCGGAGACAGGCAGGCCGAGCAAGAGGTGCTGCTGATCGGTGATGGGGGCACCGAGCAGGCTGGGGGGAGCAAGGAGGCCGAGGCTGAAGCTGAGGCAGACAAGGAGAAGGAAGCTGAACCTCACCGAGGAGCCGGAGACGAAGCTGGCGGAGTATGATTTCGTCTCCCTTCTCTTAGTTTAGTTTCTTCCTTCTTGTAAAATGGCCTTGAAGCCCTCCTTGTGTAAAAATTTTTTTCTTATGAATGAAAAAATTCTTCTTTCTACACTTGTGTCTTCGTATAGCTTTTCGTACTCTCTTTTACTCCTGTTGTGGTTTACTACCTGCTCAGTAAACTGAAATGCCGAACTGACATAGCTGCTTTGTATTCTTAACTCTTAAGGAGCTGGAGGTACTTCACTGGAAGCGGCTGTACTCTTCCGCTTTAGACGAAGCTGAGAAAAAAGCCATAGCTGACCAGATGAAGAATGACGAACTCTTGGCTTGTTTAGTGAAGCTGGAGGCCGACAATAAGGACTTAGAGTCCGAAAAGAAAGATCTGGAGGCCGAACTGAATACTGCCGTCGCTGAGAGGACTGCGTATGAGGATTTCATCAGCAGGCGCGGGGGAATGACCATCTCTGAAGTTCAGGAACGAGTTGACGAACTGTGGGAGGAATATCATGTACTCCGGAGGAACAATGCGCTGGAGAGCTCGGCTTGCCAACAAGTCGTGAAATCATTGCGGCGCTGGGCTTCTCGGTACGACATCATTCTTTCCCGGCGTCCCTCAATCGAGAGATTCCTTAGGCATTTCCCGCCAACAGATGGTCGCACTCCAGCTCGAACCTCTGATTCACTTGCTCAAAACCCTACTCCAAGTCAGCAACGAACTCAGGAACAACCGGAGACGTCAAGACGAGGACGGACTGAAGTTCGCAGAGGAGCGGTGACTATGAGTGAGCAAGATCGGCAAATGATTCGTGAAGAGACTCTTCGCCGCCGAGGTGCTAGAGCTTCCCGGGCTCAGGGAAGAGGCGGTAGGTCGATTAGAGCATCTCGTCGACCTGCTTATTCTTCAGCTGCCCGGAATGACCGAACTCGGCTTCACGAGGATTTTGTAAATAGATGGCTCAACTTTAGCAACCATGGACAGTAGAATAGTCCTTTGTAATGGCGTAACGCCTTCTCGTAGGGCAGCAGAATTATATGCCGAACAAGATTTAATAAATGAAATTTTCATTTCGCTTCTATCACTGCGTATTTACAGCTCAGCGAAAAAATTTCATCGTGCTCTTCCTCGGTCTTATGAAGTAAACTTCTTTGACCGGACTCGTCCTCGGTCTCGTAAAGTAAGCTTCTTTGACCGGACTCGTCTTTGGTCTTATGAAGTAAACTTCTTTGACCGGACTTGGTCCTCGGTCTTATGAAATAAACTTCTTTGACCGGACTCGTCTTTGGTCTTATGAAGTAAACTTCTTTGACCGGACTCGTCTTTGGTCTTATGAAGTAAATTTCTTTGACCGGACTAAGCTTGTGTCCTAATTTGGCGAGTTTTATCGCTCGGATCGGACTTTCCCTTGTCCTAATTTGGGGATCGGACTTTCCCTTGTCCTAATTCGGCGAGTTTTATCGCGTGGATCGGACTTTCCCTTGTCCTAATTCGGCGAGTTTTATCGCGTGGATCGGACTTTCCCTTTGTTGCAGTTCGTTTCAGACGAACTGCTTGTTTCTTAAGCTGAATTGTGGTCTTGTATCCTCCTTAGAAGCTTGGACTCACAATCGTTGGCTTATATATGTTCTAAAAAGGGGATCAGCCTTCGAAGAACAAGATACCTCAGTAACATTTGTAAGAGACGACACGCACATAGACAGACAAAACGCACATAAAGACAAACATGAAAAACAAGTAAAAAACAAAGAAAGCACATACCCCTAGGACCGAACTAGACACAAGACTGACTGACCGGACTGTCTCTTACAAATGGAACTTCTTGAGGTTGGAAATGTGCCATGTTCGGGGTACTTGTTCTCCTGACACGTGAGTCAATTTGTAAGACCCTTTGCCCAGGACTTCTGACACCCGATATGGACCTTCCCATGTGGGTTCGAGTTTGCCCAGCTTTTCTGCTCGGCTTACTTCGTTGTTTCTCAAGACGAGATCTCCCACTTGAAATTGCAGCTTTTTCACCCTTTGGTTATAATACCGGGCTACTTGCTCCTTGTACTTGGCTGCTTTTATGCAGGCCAATTCTCTTCTTTCTTCGGCCAGATCTAGTTCGGCTTTCAGTCCGTCATCATTCATTTCTGAGGAGAAATTTAGAGTTCGGGGACTGGGTACGCCGATCTCAACTGGAATCACGGCTTCAGTGTCGTACACCAGACTGTACGGAGTTTCTCTGTTGGAGGTTTTGGGTGTAGTTCGGTAGGACCATAGGACTTGAGGGAGATTTTCTACCCATTGTCCTTTGGCTTGTTCTAACCGAGCTGAGCGGGCGGCTTCTCAGGATTGAGACGTGGCCCCAATCGGTCTTGCACCGGAGTCCTTTGAATCCTTTCAAAAGGAGTTCATCGAGGATGTCCCTGATCGCCAAAAGGAGTTCGGCGAGGATGTCCCTGATCGTCTCCTCGGGATGAGCTGTCTAAAGACCGTTTGCGACGGTCTGCCTCATCGGCACGGGAGAACTGGTCCGCAATGTCCCACATCTCTTGAGCTGTTTGCGGACTGCATTCCACGAGCTTTCTGTAGAGAGCTCCGGGCAGGATTCCATTTTGGAATGCCGAAATGACAAGTAGATCATTGAGATCATCTACTTGTAGGCATTCCTTGTGGAACCTCGTCATAAAGTCGCTGATCTTTTCGTCGCGACCTTGACGTGTAGAAAGCAGCTGAGCCGAAGTGATTCGGGCTTCCGCTTTCTGAAAGAACCTCCTGTGGAAAGCATCCATTAGATCTCGGTAAGATCTAATGCTGCCTTGGGGGAGGCTATCGAACCACCTTCTTGCGTTCCCGATAAGCAGCTCGGGAAACAGCTTGCACATATGGACCTCATTGAGACCCTGGTTCGCCATGTTATACTGATAGCGTCCCAGGAAGTCATGAGGATTCACTAACCCGTCATAAGTCATTGACGGAGTTCGGTAGTTCTGTGGTAAGGGAGTTCGGGTGATATCGTCCGAGAACGGAGTCTTCAATGCTCCGTACATGGCGAACCCGACATCTCTTCGGTATGGAGGAGACGGAGTTCTCCTGTGATTCCGGTACCGAGGAGGAACAGGAACATGTCGGGGTTGAGGATTCTTCTTCCTGGAAGACACGGCACTACTGCGGTAGTGACTTTCATGTCTGGATGAGGAGGGAGAATCCACCGTTTTCGTCTCAGGCTTTTGGCCTGTTTGCAGGAATGTTAAGAATTCATCCTGCTTCTCGGCCAAAAACAACTTGACAGCCTCGTTCAAATCGGGCTGCTGGGAAGACTCGGTGCGATGAGTCTTTGAGCGGCTTGTTCCTTCTCCGTGAGAACTGGAAGTAGATTTCTCCCGAGGCTGTTTTCCAGATCTGCGGGCTGGACTAGCTTCCTCATGGTTATCACGAACGGTATTATGGGTGTTACGTGATCTGGTATGCATTTTTTTAGTGGAAGAGGATCAAAAACTCGCTTTTATCACAGATTTGGTTCTCTGTTTCCCACAGACGGCGCCAGTGATGATTGGGCGAATTTTTGATGGTAGTAAATGCGGGTAAAAAATATATAGATCACGACACAAGGAATTACGTGGTTCGATTTACTGAGGTAAATCTACGTCCACGGGAAGAAAGGAGGGCAAGATTGTATTGCTTGATCTGGTTTACAGCTTACAAATACAGACTTGCTATATGATATTTGATGTTTAGAGAGCTTCTTCTTCCTCTTTAGTCTATCTGATCTAAGTTCTATTTATACATTGAACTAAGATCGTGGCTTGCATCACCACTAACTAGGTCGTGGCTTACATCACTACTAACTAGGTTGTGGATGTCGTGGAGGTCATGAGATCTTGCATGGGTCCACTATCTCTTTGTTTGGTCCGCTATCCTGCATGAGATCCTGCATGAGTTGACACCACTAAATAGATCGTGTAGTGGAGGTCGTGGAGGTTCTGCATGAGTCCACTATCTCCCAGTTCGGTCGAATACTGAGACCGAACTGCTGAACTATTGCCGAGCAGCTTTTGCCGATCTGAGAGTAGAGCTTGATTGGTCGGCTTTTACCGAGCTGTAGGCTGGGGCCGAACTCTTTGGTAATGCCGAACTGATACTCTTCCTTGGGCTTTGGGCTGATGCTGGGCTTGTTTAGTACGTACCCCATCAGTAAACAATCGTCTAGTTGCGTTTTTTTATCGCATAATATACCTGCTCCTCTTTTTTTTAATGTTTCTTGAATCGTCCATGCATTCGTGTGAACTAGTTTTTTTTCTTCATAATTTGAATTTCTGATGACCATCGTTGCTATGGTTCCGAAAAGTTCAATTCTTTTCTTGTTTTTCGTTTTTCTTCTCTAAGAATTTTATTTTTTCATGATCAAAACCGCAATTCATAAGTTTTCTTTAGTGGTCACTTTATCTAATGATCTGATTTTGTTGTGTTGCTTTCTATTATTAGACGAAGCATAAAAATTCAGGAACCTTCCTTTGAATTATAGCAGAATGTTGTTGTCTACAATCACTTGCTGGTTGAGCTATAGCTAATAATAATGCTTAATCTGTTGTTTTTGTAAACATTGTGTTTGATAGTTACCCTAAATTATGTTTCCTAATAAAGGTTTAAATTTTTTTATGCAGAGATCATGGGTGGCTTTTGTAGTTGTTTTCATGTCCCTGGTAGCCATAGTTTTTGTCTTGGATGCTTATTCAATAAGCTTAAGAATAAGGTATGGTTAAACCTAATCTTTGAGCAATCAATCTCTGGTCATATTCTGTGCTTCTTTCATGGCAGAGTATGAGAGGAAGGGTGTGTTTGTGCTGTTTAACTGTTGAAATTGAACTTGATTTTTGATATCTAGAGGTTGAATAGGCTAATGATGTTGTGGAGAAGAAGAATCTTAATAATGAGGTTGTGAGATTTTGTGAGCTGTTTATGGGAGAGTGATGATCTGCATTAGTAGTTGGTTTCTTGAGGTTATAATGGAAGCTAAACTTATCTCCATTATGCAGCCTGCGAATGTATATACACAAAGAGAAAGAAACGACGTCTCTTCACTTAATGAGCACACAACTTCTACGATTCCTTTGACCACAACACCGGCTGCTAGCAGGCCTAACGACATAGCTGTGAGTAGCATTGCTATTTCCAGACAACAGGATGCAGAGAGTTTGCAGGTTCAGCCCGAACCGTTTCCACAAAGTGATGTGCACGTTGACACAAAATCCGGAGAAGGGCTATGGATATTAATCACCCCCGATCCACTGCAGAAGATTAAATCCTATGTAAAAGCTCTGCCATCTGATACAGACAGATTCAAATGTGTGTTCCCAGATGACCGGGATGAGTGTCCAACATGTCTTGAAGGTATAATATGTCGGTTTATGAGTTTATCCCTCTCTCTTGTGCACATAGTGGATGGATAAAGCAAGGTTATTGAAATGCACATTCAGAACTGTTACAATCACTTGATTCCATCTTGCTCCTTTGCCTTGTTAACAGAATATACCTCTGAAAATCCTAAGATAACGGCAAAGTGTAATCATCATTATCACCTCAGCTGTATCTACGAGTGGATGGAGAGAAGCGAAAATTGCCCGGTTTGTGGGAAGGTATTCTTTCTTCTGTCAATCCATCTAGATATAATTGTTGTTGCTTCATGCTTTTCCACATTGATCTCTTCTGATTGAGTAATATTTGAATTTACATTGCTTGATAGTTAGCCCATCTACACTGCAAACAGAGGAACCAGCATTTCCTTTTGATGTAATAACAAAATAAAATGAATGTATTTCCCAAATCTCAGAAATAGCAGCTGCTTAAGTGAGATATATTTGTCACTTTTTGCTATATTATTAAAGAATAGTTGCCATCTTATATGAACTATCATCAATGGAAGTTACAATTACACCAAATATTAGGAGCAAAATGGCTTCAGAATGTTATCATTGGTTAAGAATATTAAAAAATTTATATAACTGAGACACCAGATGACAGTGGCTCAAAGGAAAAACATAATCGAAACTAGTATTTGATGATATGTTGTAAATATCGACATGAACCTTTTTCACTTAGAACCTTATTAAGAAGGTATATTTGAACTCTATATAGTGAAATATACCTTGATCATATCCCCCACTGATTTTTCCCCTTGGTTTTGTCTAGATGATGCTCTTTGGCGAATGAAGCTGAACGACAGTCAATCACATCAACGAATTCCCACAACTATGTTCAAGAATACTCTTCATCTCATAGTACATTTCTTGTTTTCGTCACTCCAAATTTTGTTAATGGATCGTATTCTTGATGCTGATGATCTTCGTATTCTTTATAACTTCATATGTTAAGTATGTCAGTATGTGCATATTTTCGATCACATTTTAATTCATTTGTAACTTCACTATAGATGATGACCAACAATGAATTCAAGTGCCATTTTCACACAGATACAAATTACACACATATTTTATTTAACTCAAGAATCCAACAAGTTATTCCTCGGTTTACAGAGGGGCTGCAGAGCATATGTAGGCCCACAAATTTACACACATGAATAACTCATGGTATACACTCAAAATGTAAAACAACTGCAACATACATAAAACACAGCATATTATCCTCACACAGATAACTACTAATTCCCCATGAACAAGTTGAGCCGCGTTGGATTTCACGCAGCAAAGCATCCCAGATGGCATGAGTAGAGTGAATCAAGAGTGAGGTCGAGCTCATTCCTTCTCGCCTCTGATTCTTCGTCGTATGTGCCGCCTCTGCATCAACGACATGTGAGAAGAGGATGGAATTATAATACTAAAGCTAGGTAAAGCTGGATTTTGACACAATCTAAACATTTTGTGAGAAACTTACCCCATGTTTAAGGAAGGAAGTCGAGATGCCATGAGGTATTGAGGTTGTGGCGGCGGCAGTGGAGGCAGCGCCGCTGTGTTAGTGGTGGAGTTTCGCTGCTCCCATTGTGTCTGCTGCCCCAATTCCTTTTCCTTGTATTTGATCTATATCATGCAACAGATATACTTATTGGTGATTCCTCACAACAAGAGAGAGAGAGAGAGATCTAGAGAGGTCACCTTCTTTGCTAGCATGCTGTTTTCCTCTTGGATAGCCTTCTCCTGCAATAATGTTAATTAAAAAGAAGAAGCAGAAGAAGTTGAGATTAGGCATAGCATAATTAGGATTAGAATCATCAACTAAGAGAAAAAGAATATTATTTTGTACAAAAACCCAAACATTTTAGTTATATAATGTAATTGGATTTATTCACTACTATCATCTCATAAATTCAATGACTTAAATTCCAACAAATTATAGCATTAACATCTTAACTGTAAGCTGTAAAGAAATATTACAAAATGTAATTACTGATAATCTTCTTAAAGAACTATTGGTGATATTCAACTAAGGTGCACACATATATGAATAAGAAAATATATGTAACGTGGATCGGGGAAGGGACAGACCTTCCGCTGCAACTCCGAGATTGAATCAAACAAGAGCTGATTCTGTAGATATTAAAAACCAATCTCATTAGTGGTTGAAGTTTGCAGAGTAACAGGTTTATATGCATACGTATGAATCGATGAACCATACTTTTCTTGATCGGATGGTCTTAAGAGCACTGTCAAGTTGTTGCTCCAAGTTCTGCAGATCTTTCATGCTCATCGTGTCCAGATCTTCGCCCATGTAGTGCCTGACCAGTTAGGGATATTTAATGCAAACACACAAACAAATCACTAATCACAAATTTGCGTGTGAATATTGTGAGTTAATTGACCAGTACTTTACCTATGATTTCTTTGCAAGAGCTCAATTCTGGCCTTAAGTTTGCTGTGTTCGAGAGTCCAATTAACCTGCAAATGTCACATAAAATTATATATGGCCACCCTTGTTAAATTTATAAAAATCAGGTTACAACGTACATACGTTTAATTAGCTGACTAATGTTACTAGCACAAAAGATTACTAATTTACTAGGTAAGAGTTGGACATTATTGGATATCTGATCATGTTGCACCCTTTTTCAGCAAGGGTTTGATCAAACCCGTTGATTTAATGGTTGGCTGAATTCGGATGCAATGGTTCACATCCCAACCCAATGTGAGGATCGAGGATAGACAACGTGCACATGTATACTCGTGCACCATCTTCGTGGTAACTTCAGCTAGCCCAAGCTAACAAATTGAACTCCATCGTGGATTTATCATCGTGAATATATTTCGATCTCATTAATTGCAAAATTGAACACAATCAAATAACTAGTAAAATTAAGTAATAAAAAGTTATTGGAAAGACAAGGAGAAGGGACACTCGAAACTATTATGAAGTGAACCACATAAAAATTAGGGCTTCATTTGAAAACAGACAAATACACCAACAGAAACACGTATATTCAAAATTGTTACCTAAATACACCTACTGTAGTTAATTATGACATTGAATTATAAATATCACTTACAGGCGACTCAGGCTCATTAGCGATTAACTGTCTTTCTGCAAATGAGTATCTTTCATACTTCTCCAAAATCCTGTCCATGCTGTTTCAAATTTCACCAAATTAAAATCAGTCAACTAAAGAAGAAAGATAGACATGTACTCCTTTTATGCCCATTGTGTATAACAATCTTCAATCCACCAGAAAAGGAAACATAAAATGGAGTACTTTATGCCCATTATGCATCTCACATTTATATACTACTATTAGTTTTAAAATGGAAGTAAAATGAGATAAACATGTGAAATCTATTTATCAAAAATTGTAAAAATAAAAAGAGAAATTTCATCGAAAATGCCCCAAACAGAAAGGACACAGGAAGTATAACATTAATTTTGGTGCCCTAAAAATAATTTACTCATATAAAAAGAGATAAATGCATAAGGAATTTCAAATTGAGTATGGTTCACACAAAGTTTCTAGCATAGTTCATTTAAGACATAAATTTCATAGTCATAGTAGTATAAGTTTATGATGATTTATAAACTTAAAATATTTAATAGCTTAGTCATTTGATGATAATGTTTTCTTTATCCATGTAAAGATGAGTGGCATTTCACCTCTCTTATCCACGTCATATTTATTGGGTGACATAACAAACTCACAAAGTTAAGCCAAAAATAAAACTCGTATATATTGACCAGGAAAATGTAACATACTAATTCAAATAATCAATCTTCTACTTCACCTCCAATCTCCATCATCAACAAATCTAAAAAATAATCCGATGTATTTTTAAAAAGTTTTACACAAATAAGACAGAAAATACTAAAGATCGACAAAGTTATTATATGACCCTAGCTACCTAGCTTCCTCTTTTGAAAGATCCATCTACTCACATTACTTCTAGCTGCTGCAATATATATTATCCGAAAATTTAATAAAATGAACCATCAGTCTACCCTCTATTATTACTTATGTACATGCAGTTTTTTCATTTGTGAAAAAGATCGGTATAGCATAAGTAATTCAACATAATTAAGTGAGTAAATAAAAAGAGAACTTAATCACAATGGAAACCAAAATTCTCCGTTTCATTTTAATTTCCAAACAAAATAGCAATTCTTCTCTCGCGGCTAGCCAGGTTTACAAATTTCCTACATCCTCGAAACAAAGCAAAAGGAAGCGGAAATTGTCAGGAAAAGTTGAAGGTATATGGATTAAAATACAGTGAAAACCCCTCACGTCAAAACATGAAGTCGACACGTGTTTGAAATACCATAACACTATGACAAGAAGGGCTAACTCTACACAAAAACTACAGATCCACGCAACCCTTCAATCTTCATAAATACTATAGGACAACTCCAATAAACTTCATCCTGCAATTTTAATCTAGCTCATAATTATTCCAAAATAATTCCAGGACAAGATTAAATAATACAAATGGAGATTAATTGCCAAGAAACGACATAAAAAAAGGAAGACCTAAAACCTAATTACACACAAAAAAGAATAAAACACCAGACCTAAACCTAAACCTCTGACACAAATCAAATCTTAAAACCAAGCAAACAAAATCAAGATCTAAGCTTTTTAGTAGAACAAACATCACAACAAAAACCCTAGTTTAAAAAAATGAAAACCTAAATTCAAGATCTCGAAAACCTAGATAAACAAGGAGAAGAATTAAGAAAAGAAATTGAAAAAAGAGGAGTTAGGAGTTACCAAGAATCAGTAGAATACTCAAAGAGCTTCCCCTTGTGAGAGAAAACAATCAAAGCGACCTCAGCATCGCAAAGCACAGAGATCTCATGAGCTTTCTTCAGCAAGCCAGCCCTCCTCTTGGAGAAAGTCACCTGTCTGTTGATCTTGTTTTCAATCCTCTTCAGCTGTACCTTCCCTCTACCCATCCTTTCTCTCTCTCTCTCTATACTATCTCTCTCTCTTGCTCTTTGGTCCCAAGGCCTAAAAATGGAAACCCTGAGATCCAGGATATTATAAGTTCAACCCACACGGAAGGAGAAAGTGTTTTATTTTGGAGTTTTAGTCATTTCTCTCTTGGTAAAAAAAAGTGAGGTGGAGATAAGCCCAGGGTTTATCTTATTACAGTTTCTGCTCCCACTTTTTTTTAATTGCAATGTGGGTTTCTTTTTGGGTGAAAAAACGAAATGGTGGTGCTCGTGTTGAATAATTGTAATCGTAAATGGGGCAAATTTAACATGCTGTCTGTGAAAGCGGGTACAGTAGTGGAATGGTGGGATGTGAAATCACAAAACAGCCAATGAGGAAAACCAGGCGGTTTTTTAAGGATTTGCTGTCAAGCTCTCATTGGTTGGAGATCTTTGTCCATTGGTTCATGTGATACACGGCGTTGTGACTCTTATCCGTACGACTTTGACAGCATTGGCTGGAGGTGTACGGCTCTTCCTACTCTCTCTATGTATCTACTGTTTGATACATTCGGCGCATTTTTATTTTTTCTGTCTTTTCAGCACTATTTCATTAGCTGTTTATGACTCTCCTTTGTTGAATTGAATTATGGTATAGGTGTATTAGGGCATCAACAATGGGGCGGACAATAGGCTGCCCGATGCCTCGGGGCGCCATCGTCCGCCACTGTGGGTGTGCGGACGATGTCCGATGCATCGTCCACGCCCTATAGATCGTCCGCCCACTGTGGGCGACGCGGACGATGCAACGCGTTTTCATTTTTTTTCTTCGAATTTTCCTATTAGGCCGATGATGAAGGTGGATCTAGCTCCAGCACGGCGACCGCGCCCCACGCTCGAGGATTACCGACGAGCTTCAATGAAGTTCTATCTAGACATGCCTCAATGCGCAACCAACAAGACCATGTTCAGCTCATGAACGACATGATTGAAGAAGTTTGAGACCGTAACCGTCGTCGTTGAGAATGTGTATTTTTTTAAATTCGTATTGTAATGTATTAATTTTAAATGAAATGAAGGTTTTTTCCAATTTTTATAGTTATTTAAATATTTAAATAAAGAAAATGCTTAGGGCGGCCTTTAGGGCGTCTTATAGGGCGCCCCACTGCAGGTGGAAGGGTAGGAGGCTAAAATAATGATGTGGCGGTGCATAGGGCGTCCTATAGGGCGCTTCATTGCTAATGCCCTTAGGCATATTAGTTTGTAATAGTATCATATGCATTGGTCAAATTCTAGGTATTTTACACGAATTCTAAAAATAGTTTAATATCACAAATTTTACATTTAATTCATTAAGTGCTATTTTTCATGACGGATCAATCACTATATCCGACTAATGTACGTGCCTTTTTAATCCTGGCACAACTAAATTAACGTAACTTTTTATCATACGTGCGACGACCTTTACAAGTTGTCTAAAATATCACAAACATTTCCTAGTTCTCACATAATGCCTTATTCATGTCGGGTTGGGAAATAGCACATGAAATGTAATGTTTAGGATATTTTAGATCATTTTTAAAATTCATGGAAAATACATTCCCTCGTAAAACAAGTCGCCATGTTTTGATTGAGGGTTAATGGGTCTCAAACAGGTACTCTCTATCCTTTGTTAAGTAGTAATTCATAGTATTTCCTCTTGGGGTGTCCTAAAATGAATGAGTCATTTTCTTATTTGGCCTTTTCTCTTACTTTATTATCTACTTTATTCACTATTTTACTTTATTCTCATTCACCTAACTAACAAAACCTCATTTGCTTAAATCGCTCGTCGGACCCTAATTTGGAGATCCATAAATCAATTATAAATTCTAATTAAAAATGAATAAACTCTAACCGAAAACTACTAAAAGCCATACAATTAAAATGAATAAAATTAATTGTTACTAGTACTCCTATATCATACGGGATAAGTTATGGCAGAATTTTGTGTACTGATTCAACCTGCTAGTTTGACCAATTCCCAATTGGGGTTTATTAATAATTAGTTAAGATATATTATTAATTATTTTAGTCGTAAAATTAAGAACGCTAAGAAATTTTAACACAAAAAATTTATTGTCTATTTGGAAAAATAAAAATTATAAATCCTAGATATTAAAAATTACAAATCTTATAAAATTTTAAAAATTATAGGCCTAGGAATAATGTTGAATAAAAATGAAAATATTGTGGAATGATATTTAGAGTGTAAAATTTGAATTTTAAAAAAATTACAAAAATAAGACTTCTGGCCTAACCCATGCGCCTACAACGCCGATGGACCTCCAGACCAGGCTGCAACGAGGCACGACCTTCAACCACAGTAGGTTCTCCGATCACGACTTGGATGCTGCCCAGCTCACCACCACCGTGCCGAGCTCCCAACCGGACCCCAGGTGCGGTTCGGCCCTCCCCCAGACCTTGCAATGTGGATGCTCTAATGCACAATTGGTAAAAAAAAAAAGATGAATTGTTAAAGTAAGAGAGAGGAAGAGAAAAATGGTAAAGTAAGAGAGAGAAAGGGAAAAATTATAAAAATAAGAGAGATGAAGAGAAAAATTATTGGAAATAGTGTTATGGATTGTAGAGTCCACTTTCAAAAATAGAAAGTTTAGAAAGTTTTAGGGACATACCATAATAAAAAATAGTTTATATTTTTAACGGACGGAGGTAGTAGTAGTGAATAGTGCATTTTAATGTTTGTGGTCTGCACATGGTTGTGGAAGTTGTGGCCTGACGCAGAAAATGAGGGGAATGATGAGATGGAAAGGGACTTGGGGCCTGGCTCAGGCCAAAGATATGGATACTCTTAAAACTCGTACTATTTCCAAAGTTTTATTTTTTAAGTACGGATGGACTACATCAAACTCTAAAAAAACGCAAAATATAATTTATGATTTAGGGACCATAAAATGCTTCAGCCTAAATAGAGATTTCCAAATAAACAAGATGTGGTTAAAACTTGAAAGAGTAGCTGCGACAAGGACATCACGTGAAAGATAAATACTAGTGGAGTAGTACTTAATTAAAGGATTCTGTATTTGAATTGAGCATTTCATGCTGTATGCCTGTATCAACTTCATCAAGTGAATTTACAATTACTAAGTACTATAGTATATGCCAAATTATTACATGAACAGCCTTCACAATATGAATTATTGAGAGGCAAATAGGATGTAATTGAGTGAATAATACTAGTATCTATTTACATATTTATGAATACCCAAACGATATGAAATCGCCCTGAATATTCCGGAAAGTTGGTGTCATAATTTCCCAAAATACATATTGTTTCAAATACCCAATTTTGAGCTGGAAAATATGTTTATTCTCGTCTCGTCCCTTTCGGGGCATTTACTATGGTCTCCATCATTTGATTGCTCTTGTCAAAAGATTTAGTCCATCTCGCCCAAATTTATGTGTACCATTATCTAGAAATACTTGAAGAAAATGAAGAATTAATTAATATAAATATGGGATAACATTTCAATGACCGACATAAAATTTCTACGATCTGCTAGAACACAAATTGCATGCAAAAGATAATAGGATAAATCATAAATCATGCTTGCTAAAGACTGCAGAAAATACTTTAAAAATATTACTTGCTCCTTCTTCACGAGTTGATTCCTTCTTTATTTTATTCGATTTGTGAGCTTCTATTTTATTCTCAGTATTTACTTTGAATATTATGTGGGCAATGATGTAAATCAAATAATATTTTTTTTAATAAAAGATGTATCATATTGATCATTGAGTTACAACTTCAAATATCTCATGTTAGCAATTTTAATATATACATATAGTTACATGTTGCGGTGAGGTGCATGGAGTTTAAATATGAAAGCTCAATTCGCAATCTTTTCTTGGCAGCAAGACCAATTTGTTTGGGCCGGAAAGCCCACAAAGTATTTTGCTCCTCATGAGGATTATGTTCAAGATTTTCTTTTCTAATTTTGGGATAAGGATGAAGAAAGTATATATTGAATAACATGAGATATCCAATCCTTAAAAAATAATGATGGAGGCGAGATATTTTTTTGGCAAAAGGGGAATCAAATTGAGGCTATAAAAAGAGAGTAGAAGACGTTAAGCGGGGCATCCGGAGAGGAAAAAATATAAAACCTAGTTTTGTAATGCGGCTAATTTCTCGGATTATCCCTAATATGTTTAGTAGGATTAGCAAAAGAGCATGTTTTCTGGTTATTGACTTTATAATTCTTTCATACAGTTGAATTTATTTCTTTGGTGCATAATTTTATTTGTGTTATTTTTACTAAACAAATTATTGCGCAACTACCCAGTCGCGCGGGTAAAAGTCTCTGACTCCCTCCCTCGTGTACCACCTGACCGGTTAGGCTTCATGCCCCAGCGCCACCCGATTGGGTGAAACCTTCTACCTCTCTCACATCAAGCATTACCCGGTCAGGTGATAAGTGACCATATTGTCACCCGGTTAGTGACGAACCTCTCACACTTTCCATGGCCTGGATCTAGTTGGTTGGTTCACCTGGTATGGTGCCACCCTTTGCCACTCGCTTCGGCCCGATTCTGACCTATAGACCCCGATGGATCCAAGGCTCTGGGATTTGGCTTTTCCCTCAACATTGAGCAGCCGGATTCGCACCAAGCTATTAAATATGGTACTCCTATTACCTAAGATATCTTGATTTTGGGGGTTATAAAAAAATCTCACCTATTGACAAGTCAATGCTATATATAATCAATTACATGTCTTAATGTAATGTACTCCAAGTGATTAACAAAATTATAATCATTGAGATCCATTCTTATGTAAACAGCAAGAATGGCCTAAGGCTAGGCACTACACGCCATTCATGATAGGTAGTCTATTTTCTATTAAAATTTTGCAATACACATGAAGATCAGAAGATATATAAAATCAATATTGCAGATCAATGATAGTCTTTATAGAAAAATATTAATAATGACCTATTTCCTTGTAAATAATAATACTCCATATTCTACTCCGCTTTAAAGGAGTAATCAAAACAATGGGGAAAAAACTGAAAGAAACACAACAAACAATTCACTCTAACAACTTTTTCAACACATCAAACCAACGCATATTAGGAGATACTTATCAACCCATTAGGACCTGGGATTTATTACAGTCCTTTACAGCATATGAGATGTAGTATATAATTTAGAAGTCTTACGAAAAAAAATAATATTGTACCATATTAATTTTATAAGCACATATTAGATGCAGTTCTCTCATAGCTAAGTATAGAGTCAATGCATCCATTCCGACATCATCATCCCATTTGCATTCTCTCTCACATTATCCGCTGTTACAATCGAGTCATAACTGCTAAACAATAAAATATATTAATAAAATCCATTAAATTTCTGATATATTCCAAATGAAAACAAATTACCGGATTTCTGGTGTGTTGTTGTTGGGCTCAAGAAAGTGGGTGTGCTGGTATCGTGCGTTAACCTCATGTTGTAAATGCCAAGTTGATTGTGGAGGTGAACCACTTCCTTCAAGCTGCTATATATATCATCATCAAGAATATATTCATGCATTTTCTCTATTTATTTATCTATAATCGTAAAATATTAAATTCCAATGACATATTATGACTTAGCTCACAAACATTATTATTAAGATGATACCTCTACTTACAAAGAGTGTGAGATGAGTTTCATTATAAAACTAATATTGTGTTGTATTGTAAGTGCATATTTGTTTCATTGTTTATACTGAAAGATGGAAACAATTGATAAGGAATTTTTTAAATGCCTCATCAATTTCAACATGTAATTAAATTCGAGTAATTTATAATTTGACTAAAATGTAAATGTAGTACCTAAATTACTAAGATAAATACAAATGATATTCTACCTCAGTCTCTTAAAAATAGAAAACTATTTACATTTTGGTTCATTTCTAAAAAATAGAAACTTTCTATTTTAAGAAATGGACTCCTTAATCCACTAACATTGCTTCTATTATTTTTTCTCTTTCTCTCTCTTACTTTACAACTTTTTTCTTACTTAACAATTGTGCATCAAAACCCGTGTCATTTCAAATGTTTTAATTTTTCAAAGACGGAGGTAGTATCTAAATTAAATTGCACCAGCATGAAAATAGAGAGCATCAAAACTAGTATCAAGTTAGGTGCAACTATTGATGAATTTCTGAATGGAATTAAAATAACAGAGTGCAGCCTGCTGGGATATACACATGATAATATATGGATGGGACTTCTCATAGAATACACCTAACTTATCTATGTGCATGCATGTACAAATATAAATTTTAATTTCAACATTTGAACAGAAATTGAATCAGGAATTTAAGAATTAAGAGTTGGAAACTGTACCTTACTCATCAAAGCTGCATTAAGTTCCAATAAACTTCTTTCCTGAGCATCAGTAACAATAGTTAATGTCATTATTAGTGCATACAAAAATAAGAAAGGCAATAATTCCTCTACATCTATCAGTACGATGTATCCATCCTAATAAAACTTCAACAATCTCATTTTAGATTTATCATTAATTTAAAAAAATTTAATAAGGATGAATACACCATGTATTCGGATGCGTTAGAGTGTAACTCGGAAATAAATTATTTCCCCACAGAGAGCATACCTTTTGCTGAAGATCAGAGAGTTGATCGCACAAACTATGATTCTGCATATATATATATATATATACATTATTGAAGATATTAAAATTAGTAATACTAGAATATGAAGTATTGTCAATTTTGCAAAATAGAAGTGAGTAGCGCTAAAAAAAGAATGTGTGACAACCTTCTTGTGCCGTATTTGTTTTAATGTTCCATCTAAGACATGTTCAAGTTGATCAAGCTCCTTTATGCCCAACTTTGCCAAATCTTCCCCCAGAACATGCCTGATAGGGAAACAGTTCCAAATAAATAATCTAAATTAGAGGTTATGTGTAAAATTAACTTTCAATACCTTCTTATACATGAATATGTGTATAGTAACAAATCTTTGAACTACACTACGGGTTCGTTATATATCAAGTTCTCTCGTCCTTCCATTTCGATCTATAATTTTATTTAGTCCAATTTCATTTATTAATTAGGGCTTACCAATTCAATCAGGACTAGTTATCAATTTTAATGCTTAATTCGCACTTGAACTGTAATTTTAGTAATAAAGGGTTCATCATACAATTAAACTTTTATTTTATGAAAAAAATATTAATTAGGGAATAAATGAGACACGATATATACAAATTATGAAAACGGAAAATTAAGGGATGAAGGATTAGAGATGCTCAACTACAAACCACTATGTATAGCACATAAGTACTACTAGATGGATTTAAATTAGAAAAAAAATCTAGACTAATAGAATCTTTTATATTGACTTAAAGATTCATAATTTTCTTCACATATTTCACAACTTTATGCAAGATAGTATTCAGGATGTTTATGAACAAATCGAGTCTTTTGATTTTATTTGTCAATTGATATTAACACCATTTGATAATTTTAAGTAAGTTTCAAAAATAATTTTTTTACCCCATTAAAGATACAAAATAACTCTCACCCATTTGATAGTTCATAGTACTGTAATAGCCCTTACATATTTTAAAATTCTTTAAAAAAAAGTAAACGAAACTTTTATTTCTATCATCTTGTGGGATAATTACCTCTGAGATTGTTGTAGAGCCTCAGCTCTCTCCTTGAGCTTCAGATACTCTTCGTAGGTGTTCTGCAATTAATAAAGAAGGTATCATGTATATTTTCCAACATATTTCACATTAATACAGATTTCGTCAAAGAAACTAGCTAGCTATTAGAGTAGTACTGCAGTATGTCATTAATTTTCATCCCCAAGCTTATTGTCTCACATTTCATATGATTGAGCAACATCTGATTCGAAACACAATAAGAGAGATAGTCATATTACCTGGTCCATATTGGGAGATTGATTTGTTTCATTCTGACCGTAGCTAGATTGGTGGTATCTCTCCACTGCCTTGGACATACTAACATCAAAGAAACAAGTAGCAAAATCGAACACCCAATTAAGCATATCCTCATCACCCAATTAAAGGCTATCATTTTCCATAATTTAGGGATTCAGTCAAGACGTATCATTTTTGAAGTGGTCCACTCCGAAAACAACATACTATAACATTTCAAACTCAATTTATCAAGTAGTTAATCGAAAAAATTAAAGCATCTAAAAAACTGCACATTTAAGGCATAAATATTTAAGAAGTAGAATTGCCATTCTACCATGAGAACTGAAGGAATAAGTAAGTAGAAAACTCGAGAGAACAATAATCAACACAAAAACCCGTGAAATTAACTAACTAAAGCTTTGGGATATGTTTATATTTATATACTTGAGAAAAAAAAAGTAATGAAACCCTAATTAGACAACCAAATGTGAATTATTAATATCTTCTCTTACAAGACTTTGGGAATCTTTAGCTTTTATGAGAACCATAGGCAGAGAAAAGAACAATATCTAAGATAAAAAAAAAGAGAGAGCAATAATTTTAAAAAAGAAAAATATTTTTTCTTTAGTACATCAAATCCAAGACCAAAATTTAGTGAAGAGGAAAGTAAAAAAAAGAAGATGAGAAGCAATTTTCTGAAGTACTACAACATATTCGAGTTTTTTCTTAGATTATATAGTAGTCTTTTTTCCCAACTGATAAAACAATACTATAAACTTATGCAATTTTAATTTCCTGATATCTCCATTTAAAACTCAAAAAAGTTAATCGTAATATGATGATCTGAGTATTAAATTTAAATACAGTACAATATTACTAGTATCAATGTAAATAAGTTTGATTTCTAAGTCAGATCTCACCAATACTGCCAACTGCAAATGATGATTCGAAATCAGAAAATAATAGCCTTGAAATCCCATTTAAATCCCCCCAAATAAAATTAGACAATTTTTTTTGTAACAAATGATAAAAATTTAGTATAACCTAAAAACAAAAACACAAAAACCTAATAATCAACTGCAAGGTCTAATTAAAAATTCACTAAAACACACACACACACACACACACACACACTGTGAGTGTGTGTTTGAGAGAGGGAGGGAGAGAGAGAAAGACCTAGAAGTGCTGCAGAACTCATAGAGTTTGCCTTTGCTGGAGAAGATGATGAGAGCCACCTCGGCATCGCAGAGGACAGAGAGTTCATAGGCCTTTTTGAGAAGCCCATTTCTTCTCTTGGCGAAAGTCACCTGCCTATTTATCTTGTTCTCGATCCTCTTCAACTCCACTTTCCCTCTCCCCATATACACTATATATATTTGGATTTTTGCTATACCTACTTCCAACCCCTCTTTTCTTTCTTTTTTTATAGTTTGATTTTGAATATATTATTCAAAATTTGAGAGATTAGCCTAGGAAAGATGCTATGCTTTTGTACGAGAGATATAGATGATGAACAATTATAGTAGTGCTTCTCTTTATAAGTTCACAGTTATTGTACTCCTTCCGTGGGGGCCACCTCCTTCATTTTTTTCATTTTTTTCATCTACATGTGCCGGCATTCATGGCTTATAAATATACTTTCATTTTCATCCATTTATTCAGGTATATTATCTTTCTTTCTTTTTTGGTTCGACTTAGACAGACTAGCAAGTGTTCACATTTTATCTGTTTTTTTCTTTTTCTTTAAGACTTAGAGCATCCACAACGGTGAGCAGGACTGCGTCCATCCGTCCTAGCGGCACGGAGACGTTGTCCACCGCTGCGCTCGCGCCGCTGGCACGGCGCTGCTCGATGCATCGAGCACGTCCGTGCCAGCGAGCAGGCGACGTTGCAGCGTGTGATTAGCCAACGGCATAGCCGTTGGCAATTTAATTTTTTTTAAAATCGGATTTTAATTAAAAAATCCGATTAAAAATAAAAAAAATATTTTCTCACTTTCCAAAAAATTATATCCGTTTTCTACCCACTTTTAATTTATTTTTCAATTTTTTCCCCAAAAATACACATTTTCATCTATAAATATCCCCCACATCCACACCAAAAATTCACACCACACTACACAATTATCATCCAAATTCTCTCATTTCCATTCTCAATTCTCATCCAATCTTTCATTCACTCTTACTCTTACAACAAAACAATGTCCGGCCACGGCGATCACCCCCCGGGTTCCCACGGTTGGAACCCCGATTGGTTCGGTTCACAATCATTTCCTAGTCCGGAAACAGAATATTCGGCCCCTCCTCAAACCCAAGGTTCGGAAGTTCCGGGTGGCTACCGATCTTACCCGATTGACGACCAAGATGCCCCTTAAGGGCAATACGGGTGGACACCCGAGCCTAGAGCGAGGTCGAGCGGCCCCTCCCAAACTCGGACTCCTCCTACTCGCGGTGTCCGCACACCGTACACTCCGGTTGAGATAGAGCAATTGTTCAAAGCGTTCTTATCAATCTCCGAAGATCCAGAGATTGACACGAACCAATCCGGTAATCATTATTGGTGGCGCATCTGTCGCCGGTACAATGAAAACCGACCGGCTGGAACAATCGAGCGCAACGAGAGTATGGTGCCCAACGTCATATACAGAGCCAACGAAGAAATTCAAAACTTCCAGGGGTATTACCTTCAGGAAGAGCGGTAGGCGGGGAGCGGCCGGAGCGAGGTCGACATCATCAGTTCCGCCTTGTCGACCTACCAATCCATGAACTACAAGCCGTTCAAGTACCTCAACATTTGGCAGGAGACGCGGTCGCATCCGAAGTATAAGGGAGGCGTAACATCCTCCTCTAGCGGCTCCTCCAAACGGTCAAGGTCGGATCCCTATCTGACGCCGGCTCCGAAGACGTGGCTAGCCAACTTGCCGGAGCTAACTTAGGTTGCCCCGACGCCGGCCCAAGCGGCTCCCAACACCGACCGCAATGAAGGAAGAAGGCGGCGGCCAACCGCCGCCGAGCCGCGACTCCATCCGCCCCCGAACCCGCTCCCGCTCCCTATGTGCCACCTCAACCCCCCACCAACTCGTTGTGGGGGGTTTTGGCCCAACTCAATTTGGCCGATAGGTGAAATATGACCCCCGAGCAACTTCAATCGCATTTGGCGATGATACGGGGTCTCCAAAGAACGTTGGGGATATTGCTGGATGATGATTAGTCTTCACCGGGGGCATTTTTACGCTTAAATTGTGTAATTTTTATTTTTTAGTAGTTTAATTACGTAATTTTCATTTTTAGGATTTTAATTATGTAATTTTTATTTTTTAGGAATTTAATTATGTAATTTTAAATTTTATTGTAATTTGTAATATTATTCCGGGTATTTTTAATGAATTTTAATTTTGTGGAAATGTTTTTATTTAAATTGAATAATAGAATGGTGGGACCCTTGTGCTCGTCCTTGCGGAAGAGCACGGATGTGGATGCTCTTAGCTCTACTTTTGTTGTACTATGTGATTTTCTTTTGGATGAATTTCGCTTTTAGACCATTCACAGTGGGACGGATATCCTGACGGACTTCCCAAAAACACCTCCTGCCACGTCATAAGGACATCCCACTGCACAGTGGCGGACATCCCCAAGGACATCCCGACGGACATCCACAATAATAAAAATTCAAAAATTCACCAAATTAAATAATTTACGGAATTAAAATTTCGACACGAATACGGACGGAGAAAGTGCAATGATAATTTCATTAAATAAAAAAATAAAAAAGTACATTTCAACAAAAAAAAGACTAAACAAATTACATTCCAAATATGAACGACGGCCCCTCCGCGCCCATATCTCTTCAATAATATCGTTTCTGGAGTCGAATATGGGCTTGTCGTTGGCGCGTGTCGGCAAATGCACGAACTCGATCTGCCTATTCATGGGGTATCCCCATACGTACATTGGCGGTGGCCACACCGTGGCTTGAACGGGCAGCATCAACATCATCATTGGCCCACTCGGTCAGTGTTGGACCTTCATCTTCGACAATCAAGTTGTGCATGATAATACATGCGTACATGATATCAGCAATGTTGTCAATATACCACAGCCGTGATGGAACCTGCACTGCCGCCCATCGAGCCTGGAGCACACCAAATGCCTGCTCTACATCCTTGTGCGCTGCCTCCTGACGACTCACAAAATAGACCTTCTTTTCTTCTGTGGGGTATCTGATCGTCTTCACAAAGACGGGCCACATAGGGTATATCCTATCTGCCAAATAATAGCCCATGTTGTGCTGGTTGTCGTTGGCGAGGAAACTGACGATCGGACCAACACCCATACATTGGTCGTTGAAAAGGGGCGATGACTGGAGGACATTGATGTCGTTGTTCGACCCGGCTACTCCAAAATACGCATGCCAAATCCACAGCCTGTAGTCAGCTACCTCTTCAAGGATCATCGTGGGATTCTTACCCTTGAAACCGGTAGTGTACACCCTTTTCCAGGCGGCTGGGTAGTTCTTCCACTCCTAATGCATACAATCTATGCTGCCAAACGTTCCCGGAAATCCGTGCTGACTCCTGTGCATATCCATCAGAGCCTGGCAATCTTCGGAGGTAGGCTTCCGAAGATACCTATCCCCGAATATCTCCCTAACGCCCTCACAAAAATACTTCAGACAATCGCGGACAGTCGTCTCGCTGATGTGGAGGTACTCATCGAATATGTCGGTCGCACCTCCGTATGCCAGCTACCTGATTGCAGCAGTGCACGTCTGTATGGGCGTGTGACCGGGTTTACCAACCGCATCCTCCCTCATCCTGAAATACTTGTATCGACTCTCTAAAGCGCCCACGATACGCAGAAATAGCGGGCGATGCATCCTAAAACGTCACTGGAACATGTTCTCCCCAAACCGCGGCTCTGGTGCGAAGTAGTCCTCATACAATTGACGATGTGCAGCGATATGGTCCCGGGGTACTATAGTTCGACGATTGATGGGTCGACGTACCGCCGGCTGCTGCTGCAAGGACGCTTGTATCGCACGATTTATCTCCTTGGACGTAACGACCCGCAACTGTTCTCTAATTCGCCGACGTACGTCATCAGAAATTCCACGACTACCACCCGCACCACTACCACTCACACCACTACCACTACCACTAACCATTATGGATATATAAAAGAAACGTAGAGAGAGAGAGAGAGAGAAACTCGTTAAAACAAGTGGTGCGAATGAAATGAAGTTCAACGAGCCGTATATATAAAGTTATTTTTTTTTTAAATAAAAATTCGGGACGTCCTCCGGGACGTTAGTCGGGAACCCGCAATGGCGGACGTCACGACGGACGTTGTCGGAATGCCGCGGAACTCCGGTGTCCGCAGCGGACGTCCGTATCCGTTCCTCCCACGCCTAATGGCGGACGTTCGGCACGCCGGTCGGACGTCCGCCGGGACGGCCGCCGTTGTGGATGCTCTTAAGTGAGCGCGCAGTAGCGGTTATTGCTTAACTTAAGTAATTAAATCATGAATCAAATAGTGTATAAACCCTAATTTATATAACTAAACACAATGGTGCCCGAGAAGATCCGGGCAGGTGTCTGTATAAAAGATACAGTATTAGTGAAAATAAATTAACTAATTATGCACTCTGTACTTCTCTGTTTAACAACGCAATTAATTAGTGTAAATAAAAATTATGGAAGAGGGTAAGGGTGAAATTGGTGACATGCATATATACATACTCATTAATTAGTTCCACTCCAAAATAGCTCTGTGATAACTTATGTTTTAGTTTAATTTTTATGCAGGTTTCTTCTAAAGTCTGTCTAATTTTGTTCGTAAAATTGTTAAGACAAATCTTCATTTACGTTAAAGCAGAGTTAATAACAAAGTACTACTACTAGTATTCATTTGCTTCTAAAATTTGTGATTTCCTGTTAAGAAGGAATTCAATATTTAAACTTATTTTATAATAACACAAAATTAGAGCTGCAATTCCTTGCGTTAAAACTTTTTTGAAAAATAATCAAAATTGAGGGTGCAAAGAAAAACGTCTTTAAGTTGATGACATGTGAAATTGTCAATTAAACCTTTATCTTTTGTTCTTCTGTGACGCATTAGCTTGCGTCCTTTAATATTTTCTAAAAATAATCATTACATTTTCATACATATCATTTTGAGAATATATAAACAATAATTAAAATGCTTCGAGCCTAGGAGTAATTTGCTGCTAATATTATTTGAATCGCAAAGAAAGAAGTAGCAAAATCAAACACCAAAATATTTAATATAATTGTCATACTTGGTATCTCGATAGTGCAATAATCAACTCAAAAACCAGGAAACTAACTGAAGTTTGGTGACATTGTTAAACCATCTACACTCTTGAAAGTTTAAACCCAATAATTGTAACTAAACCATCCGCCAATTATTAGCCCAATATTATATCCCAATACTTATTGAACCTAATTACTAAAGTCCATTTTAACCCATAAAATAAATAAATAAAAATTCTTTTTTAAACCCTAACACAAAACACATTTAGGGGTGTCCACCCCGGAGTCGCCGCCGCCCTGGCGAACTATTGTAGGAACCGCGTCCGCCCCGACGCGGACGAATGGGAGGGGGAGGAACATCCTTCGGCGACTAGGCTGCGAGGACGCGCCGGTCCTGGAGCGGCGCGGCAGCCTATTGTGCGACCGTCCCGGTGCGGCGGTCGCCGGATTCTTTTTTTTCGTTTTCTTTTGATTTTTTGAAGTGAAGAAGAAGATGGGTTGATGAAGGAGACGAAGGAGATGGATTTTTTGAAGTGAAGAAGAAGATGGGTTGAAGAAGAAGACATGCCTAATTATTACCTCGGTTTCTAATTATTTATATTCGATAATTTTAATTACAATTGATTTAAAATAAACGAAAAATGAAATAAAATGAAAAGTGGCGGGGCTATTGGAAGTGACCGGCTTAGAGCTACGGACAATTTTTTTGTGGGCGCGGACAAATAAAATTGGGGCTGTGGACAAAAAAGGAGGCGAAGCTATTGAGGCTTTCCGCCTATAGTGGACACTCTAAGCACCGCTTCTTCTCCTTCTTTTTCTCCATGTTTCTCTTCTTCTACACACTTCACTTAGATAACTTTCTCCTTCTTACTTTCTCCTTCTTTACACATTTAACACAAAACACGTCCTCGATCTAGCAAATCTCGCCGAAGATCATCTCCAATATTTTAGCTACTTGTTCGAGTCCTCGAAATTTGGATTATTGGACGTACTATGTTTTATTTTTCATTTTTGTTTTTATCATCATTATAGTTCCCAGTTATGTAATCATTTGAGGAAATCTTCTTTTTAAAGGATGGAATAGTGTTGCAAGCTTTAATTAATACTCCTACAATTCTTTAACCCTAGCTATTGAACGCAATTCATGATTATTTACAATATTTTTGAAAGATGAAAATAACATTTCTAATCCGAAAAATGTCGTCACTGATACAAATTTTACGTTAATATCTCGCCTCATATGATTTATATAGTCTTCCATAAACTATAGTTATATTTTATTACAATGTGAATCGCTTAAATAAAAAAAATTATGACTACGATTATTTTAGCAGCAAATTAAATAAATTGTAGGAGGTACATCTTGTAAAGAAAAAATGAAATCTCGGACACTCATAGACAATTGGTAACCGAGCCCACTCACTCACCTAGTCATAAACAGAGACTGAGACATAAAGTCACTACGTTGTCAACTGCTCATTGGTCTCCTCCCTGCCCCTTGAAATTTAAATATACTTTTTTCAAATAAAAATTAAATCAATCTGTGAAACACGACATCGTCGTATAATGGCTCTACATCGTTGTCAACTGCTCATTAGTCTTCCAACATATGTACGGAATTACTCCATAGAGTATATGATTAGATTTGCCTAGATTAACTATATGTAAGTATTTCTTCGTCACATAATATAGAGTAGTAAATTTTGTTTAAACTATACGTAAATTTTGAGACTTGTACATAAATTGTCCTTAAATGTTAAAAATATTATTGCTAGTCTTTGGACTAAGGGATAATTTTATTTATGGTAGTAATTTTTTACTCCCTCCGTTCCATGTTAATAGAGTTTTATTTTATAATTTTGGGAAGTTCCAAGTTAGTTGAGTCATTTCTATTTTTGGCAAAAAGTAATTCTTCATTTTACTTTATTCTCTCTTCATCTCTCTTATTCTCTCTTACTTTTTTCACCAACCACTTAGAGCATCCTCATCCGTGGTCTTATCAACGAGCACGGATGTGGACTAATGCACTATTTATTAGCACTAAAAATACCTGCAAGTTTACAGGGTAAATCTAGTATAGCTAAAGGTCAGTACCGGGATATCGAACACAGGGAATAAGATTGCAACTGACTATAATATACTTAGCGTCACATACTATTTAGAGACACGGAGTTTTGGGTTTTGGTTTTATAAACTAGACACAAATAAAGAAGTATAAAAAATAAAATATACAAAGCAGACTAAAGAATATAGAGTTTTAGGATACAACTACTACGACCTAGTGATGATTAATCTCACAGAACCTTTACCTTTATGTGTCTCTAGGATTATTATGAAAGTCGCGATTCTAGGATATGCCCTCTCTCGAGTGCACTTATCCAGTAGATTAGACTCTAACTATCAAAGTCTCCTTCCAATAGATTAGATTCTAACTCCTTAAGTTCCTAAGACTCAAGCCCTCACAAAGGGTCCCCTCTCTCGAGTGCAGATAAACCTATGTGTTGTACGCGTTCCTTTTACCACGTAAAACTAGCTATCTCTCGATTAATCTAGTTAGACGGACATAGTTTTAAAGTTGGCCAGACAAAAGAACAATAAAGCACAAGAACAAGCAAAACAATCACAAGATCTAGAAAAAGGTTCAATTCAATAAATCAAAACATATTCATAATAGTTTTCACCAAAAAATCTACAAATGATGTTTAACTACTCATAGACAAGTAGTAAAATAAAAATAAAAGTACTAGACATGAAAGAAATTAATAAAACCCAAGGTTGAATCTTCAATCTTCAGTATTTTCTTGCCTGGATCTGCAGAGCTCCGCTCCAATGGAAGATTGATGAATTATGTGTGGAAGATGGATGAATTATGTGTGGAAGATGGAATGGAAGAATGTGTAGAGGGGGAAGGATGGGAGGTTCTGAGATGAAGATTATGAATTAGGTTTGGGTATTTATAGGCAGAGAAATGTTTATTTTTAATGATTTTCGTGCCCTACAAATAAATGGGAGAGATTTGGGCAACAATTTATTTTATTCCTTGAATTTTCGCCTATATTTTCGTCACTTTTGACTGCAGAATGGTCATAACTTTCTCTACAGAACTCCGATTGAGATGTTCAATGTGTCCACACGAAGCTCTTTCGAAGACGAAGAGAATGGCATACAGTAAGCACTGATTGGACTTCAAACTTGCTAGCATAATGGGCTGGAACAGAGGCTACTGCACCTTGGCCTTTTTGCATCTTTGTTTTTATCTTTTTCTATCATTTATCAACAAACACATTCAAAATACCAAATGTATAATATATGCAATTTAAGAACATAATTTGCATGATTGACATTTAAAACTAGTCAAATCTAGCCCTTAAAAACATGCAAAATCCGTATTTGTCATGGACCCAGACCCACTTTTACTCCTTGCTCTTAGGCAAGAGCAAAACACCCACATCCGTGCTCTTTTGCAAGAACAAGCTCAAGGGTCCCACCATTCTATTATTCAATTTAAATAAAAACATTTCCACAAAATTAAAATGCATTAAAAATATTCGGAATACTATTATAAATTACAAAAAATTAAAAATTACATAATTAAAATCCTAAAAATTTAAAAGTACATAGTTAAAATCCTAAAAATTTAAAAGTACATAATTAAAATTCTAAAAATTAAAAATTATATAATTAAATTCATAAAATTAAAAAAACCCACTACTCGTTGCCGAATTTCGCCCAAATGTGTCTCATTAGGTCTTCTTGTAGCTCAATGTGGGCACGGGTATCGCGCATTGTGTTCCTTGTTTCGATCCTCTCTCCCATCGTCGTATGCACACCTCGGCGTGGGCGAGACCTCGCAGTTGAGCTTCCGGCTTCATCCTCGTCGTAAAAGCTAGCCGCCATCGGTCCTTCGTCAGCTATAATCATGTTGTGCAAGATAATACACGTGTACATGATGTCGGCGATATTTTTCACGTACCACAGCTGAGACGGGGCCTTCACAATGTTGAATCGGGCTTGAAGGACCCAAAAAGCTCTTTCGACGTCTTTCCGAGCGGACTCTTGACACTGTACAAAAAGAACCCCTCTCGGGTCTTGTGGGTTGCTGAGCGTCTTCACGAAAGTCGACCACCTTGGGTAGATACCATCGGCGAGATAGTAACCCATGTGGTATGCATTTCCGTTGACGGTGAAGTCGATCGCCGGTGCTACACCATTCAAAACATCATTGAAGAGTGGTGAAGAATAGAGCACATTCAAGTCGTTGTTGGATCCGGCAATACCAAAATATGCATGCCAAATCCATAGGCGGTAGTCGGCAATTCTTCTTTGTGACCGCTTAAGTGTTGCCCCCTCCAAGCAGTCGGGCAATTCTTCTACATCCAATGCATACGGTCAATGCTGCCAAGCATACCAGGAAAACCATGGACTGTTTGGTGAAGACGAAACAACTGTTGGCAATCATTAGTGGTGGGTGCCCGAAGGAATTCCTCACCGAAAGCTGAACGAACGCTAAATTTTTTAAGGCAAAGGATTCTAGTTGACTCACCGACATGCAAATACTCGTCGAAAAGGTCAGCCGTTTGCCCAGTAGCAAGTTGTCGGGTGACACACGTACACATCTGCAACGCCGAGAGACTTTGCCGACCGGTTGCGTTTGTACTTGTTTGAAAGTATTCAACACGGGAGGATAATGTGTTGACAATACGCATAAACAAGCATTTTGACATGCGAAAACGGCTCCAAAAGTAATCTTCCGGAAACCGCGGCTGGTCGGAAAAATAGTCGGCAACGAGCCTTTCGTTGGCTCCCTCCCTGTCACGATGGATGTAGCAGCGAGTTGATCTAGCTGGTCGAGGAGGATGGGCGGAGGTATTCGCGGTGACATAGGCTTCACAGGCGGCACGATATTGTTCATAGTATTCTTGTTCTTCACGCTCCGCTTCCGCAATGGGATTGGTGAAATCCATTTGAGAGGGTTTGAGTGAGAGAGGAAGATGTAGATAAGTTGTATGAAAAAATATGATTGAGAGATGAATGAGAGATGATTTGATGTGAAAAATGGATGATAAATGTGTGCATTTATAGATGATTTTGGGAATAAAAAAAATCAAAAAAATCAAAAGAAAAACGGTAAAAAAACGGCCTTATTTTTGGAAATTTGATTTTTTTTTTAATTTTTGGTATTATTTTCGATTTTAAAAAAAAATTCAAACGAAAATGCCGTTGGCTAATCAGAACGCGCCACGTCAGCTGCTCGCTGGCACGGACGTGCTCGATGCATCGAGCAGCGCCGCGCCAGCGGCAAGAGTACAGCGGCGAGCAGGCGGTGCCGCGCCGCTAGCACGGACGGATGGACGCATGCCCACTCACCGCTGCGGATGCTCTTAACACACTATTCTTAAACTCCATGCCAAAAAGAAACACCTCTATTAACAAGGAACGAGGGGAGTACTATTTATCTTATTTTTCCTCCATAAAGTGCCCGGAGACATAAAAGACAAATTTGTCTATTCATAAAATTAGGATATAGGATACCTAAGTAGTGAGTATGATATTTATTCTATCTTACTCTTATATATCGAGTGTAATAATTTTATATAGTTTGAATACCTGAAATGATAATTTTCATTTATACATGTATGATTTAACTAAAATTTATTTCAATTCTTTTTAATATTTCTTTTAGTTTTATTCATTAACATATTAATATTAATATGTATAGACTTTCATCTAATCGTATTTGTATACGGCAGTTTTTAATTTTTTTTTCTTTATTGGATTTTTTATTTACATTCTTTATTATTTTTAACACACGTTCAATATTTGCCCCTTAGAGCATTCACAATAGTGGACTAGCGGCTCGGGCGTGGCGCTAGTCCACTACCGCGTGCGGCGAGCGGGACGGACTAGCGTGAGACGGGCGAGAGGTCGGGCGCGGACGTCGGGCGTTAGCCGATCGCTAGCTGCCTATTGTGCGGCGAGCAATTGGCTAACGCCCTTAATTTTTTTTATTTTCAACTCTATATGTACGGCTCGTTGCAGTTTCTTCGTATTTTGTCCAATTTTAATTTCGTATTTGTCAATTTATTTGCTGGGCTAGGGCATTGGCTAGGCTATTGCTAGGCTGTTGTTTGGTTAGCATGTGGGAAGAGCGTGATGACTTAGCAGAAAGAGTTTTTGGCTAGGCTATTGCTAGAGCATCTGTGGATGCTCTGAGTACTTTGGGACATTAATTGATTCTCAATCTCTATCCTTCTAAATGCATATGTAGTGCAACCCCAACTTCAGTTTCGACTAAGGGTGCACAATGTATTCATTAATTATACACGGTTAAAAATTTATTTATATCAAATGTAATAGTAATAAGTATTATCCCTCCATTCCAAGATAAACGAATCACATTCATTTTTGGGATGTCCTACTATAAGCAAGTCATTCTTTTTTTTAGCAATAGAATTATCCCTCTTACTTTATTTTTCACCTAATTTATTCCCTCTTCACTTCTCTACTTTTCTCTCTCTCATGCTTTACTCTCTCCACTTTAACTCTTTAAATATCAATTCCTTAAATCTTGTGCTCTAAAGAAGTGCTTCACTTATCTTGGAACGTAGGGAGTATTAGAAATTTAGAACGAACATATCCGAATGCACATGATGACCTAGGGCCAGGGGTCGGGCCCTAAAAGACTCGGGTTAGAGTTTGGCCCTGGATGACCTAGGGCCAAGGTTGGAACGACTCATGTTCGTGTTAACTGCGTTCCCGGTGTGGTCTCGGTTTGGGGGGAGGTTTGTTGGGTTTACAAATCCATCCCACATCGGATGAGTGAGGGAAGTTGGAAGGTGTATATAATTCCTGTCCAACCCCAATTAGTTTATGGTCTTTTGGGAGTGACCTAAAAACAAATCCGTGCGGACTTGATCCAAAGCGGACAATATCAAACTAATGTAAACTAATGTTTCAGTCGGCGACCCTAACAGAATGTTACTCACACTACATTTTTTTGACAAAAATTTCTTGAATAAATTTATTAGTGTAAAAGCTTGAAGAGTGCACGGTTGCTTTATGCACGTATGTCAAATCAGGGTTTTACCAGTAATTCATATGCCATGCGTGTAGTTATGGAATTGCACTATAACTTTTACAGTAATATGCTCACTTCTTCCATGAAAAATAGTCACATTTTGTCAGTTTGGGATGTCCACAAAATATAGTCTTTTTATTACAATTTAAAATTTTCTCACTAATATTTTACTAACTTTTTCTCGTATCTCCGTATTTTAACCAGTTTTTCTCCTTATAAATTATAGTATTTCTTACTCTATAGCATCTCTTACTCTATCTACTTTGTTTCATTCTTTTTTACTTTATCAATTTCGCATTAAAACCTGTTTCATCCACAAATGAGAATTTTTTTGGACAGAGGGAATATTAGTTTTATGATTTTTTTTCTTTTACAATTTGATAAAGAGAAAAATAAAACTTATTAACAAAAAATTTGATCAAAATCAATATACTCCGTAGAATTAAATTTTAGTAACTACTCTTTTTTTCCTAAATAAATTGGTACTTAGACTATTTACACCACCACAACAAAAAGCTTGTTAAAGGTAATTTTAATGCAATTAAGGACGTTTAATTTGTGTTTCTATATATACCAAAAAGGTTTTAAAAACTATCCTTAATGTTGGTGTCCCAACTCAAATTAGAGGACGTAAATGGAAGTGTCCCAAAAAAGTAAAAAATTAAGTTAATTTGTCATAAATTTATGAACACTTTCTTTTGTGTTCTGAATTATTGTTATTTTTTAAAAGTTTCCAACACAAGTAATTGCTTCCCGAGTTTTATGTCCTTAAAAGATACTCCCTCTGTCCTTAAAAAGTACTCCATATTTGGTTCGACACAGATTTTAATTGGTAAAGTAAGAGGGATATAGAAAGAAAAAGTTTTTAAAGTATTGCTAGTGGAGAATAATTCATACCTCATTAGAGATAAATGAGTTTCTAAAATTAGAAAGTTTATACTTTTCAAGGACGGACTAAAAATAAAAGAGTTCATCCTTTTCAAGGACGAAAGGTAAGTCTTCCGTACTGCACGCAAGATTAGGTATTTAGAATATTTTCATTGGGCCTGCGTACTAATATTTCGTTCACATATATAAACAGTAAACTCAATAATAGAATGATAATCACACATCAAAAGACCAATTTCTGCCTAATTTGGGCCTCTGGAAAGCTCGACTTTTCTAAACAAAATAATACTCTAGTTGATTTCTTTTGCCCCAATCAACTCGGAAATTTATCATAGTAACAAATTATGATTTTCGTTCGGTACAAATAATTGGACTATAATTAAAAGGGTAATCACAAAACCAAATCACAACCTTATACACATGGAGTAGTAATTTCGATCAAGTTTTCAAATTATTTCAAATAATACCATTTTTATAATTATTGCAAATTGAGACTTCCATTTTTTTTTTACATTATTTTAACGCTAAAAAATCACCATGCATTGAAGTCGTAGATAATTGTAATTGATGCTACAAAAATCTGAGATCCGTGTAAAGACATTATTTGAATGATATACATTATTAAAGACATGTTTGGCCCATTTACAGTTAACCAAAGCGTACCAACATTGGTGTTTCATTTGGGATCACAGAATCTTGATTAAAAACAGTGTTAGTTTAGGATTCTCCATTTCTGTTCAATCAAAAATCCAGAAACTATAATTATTATTATCTTAAATTATTTATTCATTATTTTTCTCTTAAGGGCAACAAGATAGGACTGATGAGAAGATAGTAGCCATGGAATTTAACTTTTAAACCCATGGTGGATAACAAAAGAAAGCAACCAAACATGTTATATGCATCCAATGGCCATTACACGTGTCAAATAGCCTTTGGTTGATTATAATATATCAAGGCTGGTTTTTGGACTATCAAATACGGATAATTGTTAATTTGGTTAGATGTGATCATATGATATGTGATTTAAAAGATGTTAGTGGAGTAATATATTACTGTTAAGTTATATTAATCGGATGCATGTGGGCTAATCAATTGACTTTGTATGAGACCGGATAAGAGTCTTGGTAGGTTGAAATCAATCAAGATTATCTAATCATGTTTGTGAATTAATGTTATTATTATAATAAATCTTGTCTCTTATTCTAAAACTAAATTAAATAGACAGAAGCAGAAGATTGATAAGACAAGGTATAAGTGTGTATATATGCATATGGTTATATGATTGTCTAATTGCTGACAAGCTGCAGTTGGTGGTTTCTAAACTTTGGTGCATGTACATATGCGATGTTACATGATTACAAGATATCTCTGGCATTATCTGATCTACAAATCTATCTAATTATTGACTCTTATATATAGACATAGTGGGGCCCATATGTATATGTAGGGGAGTGTTATGTTGCTAACTCAATATTTGATTGCTAACTTTAACTAAATAATAGTAGTCATTAGATATTCAAATTAGAATAATGCTATGCGGCCACATTATGGCCAGCCATAAATTAATTAAATAATAAAAAAAATTGATTTTTTTTTCAAATTTTTAGTTTAATACTACTTGATTTTACTTTTATATCATATTCATTATATATTGCTCAACATGTTAGTGTTGCTCTTTCGTAGTTTTTGCTCAACTTATTACTACTGTCATTTCTTGATTGTTGCTCAACGTATACAGTAATTCGTGATATTAATGTGTTTTACGTAATGGAATTCAAAGATAAGTATCAACTCACAAGTCCATTCACACACATATAAGTTTATATCGGTAATTCTAAATTTTTTATACATGTAAATGGACTAAATTAACTCTTTATGGCCGGCCACATTATGGCCATTTAGCATCACTCTTCAAATTAAGGGCTTAGATCATCAGCCCCGAAATGTCAATATGATCAACAAAAAAAGTCAATAAGGGTATTAAGGTCAATTTACAACAAATTAGTTGTAACTAACTTTTGAAAAATATCTCATAACTTTAAACGCATATAACTTTCTCGATTTAAATTATTTTTTCGCACAACATATATAAAATTAAAGATAATTTCATAAAGATTCTAACGAGATCTCACTTGCATATGTTCCGATGTCAAAATTTGAAAAAAAATTAAAAATTTTCAATTTTTTCATACAACAACAATGTCAACATGATATATAAAATATGTCAATATAATAAATGTAGAATGTCAATATAAGCTATGTGCTAACTTTCTCAAAGCATTGTGTTGATATTTTCGAAACACTATATTGATATTTTCATTCAAAACCCTAATTTGGTAGTTTTTTTTCTTTTTCGATTTAATTAATAAAAACGAAAATTACACGGCAAATTGTAGATCACAAGTTTTCTAAAATCCTATGGTCTTAAATAAATTGTAGTTAACAATTAAATAATTAGTTAGCAATTGATCACTCTCCTATCCCCTGTATATGTATATGTAAAAATGAGAATAAGATATCTAGGCATAAGATTCAAGTTTGAAGATCTTAATTGACGGATGATCAGATTGATTATAACTGCATTATATATAATTTGTACACAAAAGTAATGCTTTCTTCATAATACTAATGATTTTAGTAATCTCTTTCAGTAGACATAAAATATGTAACATAGCATACTGTTAATTTTGTTCATATTTCTAAACTAAATTAAGTTGATTAGATGAAGTTCCAAGTGATTCGGACCACACTATCAAAACTGACACTTCGGCTCAGATTGCCATGCAGACTTATCTATCCGAAAGCAATGTTTGAAAGCGCCATTTGATTTTGTGATGATAACAACGATTTCTTGCTTCTAATACAAAAATAAGTCCAAAGTCCAATTAGAGTTTGACAAATGACAACCCAATCCAATCCCCCCTCGCCAGAACCTATATTCCAGCTTCCTAATACAGTATAACATTTTTTAAAATTACTAGCTAGTATTTACCTCATGATTAGGCATCAAGAATCATTAATTTTAATAAAAGGATTAAGGCAAGTTCAGAAAATGTTTTAATTAATCAAAATGGTGCAATTTAAGCCCATATAGTATATACTAAGTTCCACATCAGGCTCCAGCAATCCGCACCATTTTCAATAGGCTGCAGAGGTTATGCAAGCCATTTTTATACCAATTCAGATTATAAAATACAATCAATTAAAAATAATATTTGTGAACGTTTTAATCTTAAGCGTGCATAAAATTGATCAATTTGTAAAAATGTTAGAATTAAAGAAATCTTCCCATACAAAATTAGTACAGGCATCATAAAAACGCCATCTATATCATTTTGCAGCTCGCACGTGTTGCCATAAATGCTTCAATGTCATAGTCGAAAGACTAGAAATTCATATCAATTCTATAGTAATTAAATGCCAACTATAATCAATAAATCATTCAATTCTAACCAGCGGTCAACAAATTATTGGTTCAATACACCTTAATTGAGAATCGACTAACCCTATATGTAGAGGGAGTGTGACATATCAAAAATTGGATTTATGTATGCTAGCATTTTGCAAGAAAATACATAATCATAGAAATATAAATAAGAGCTATGCAGCCCAACAATGTGATGACATTCCAACAACTCCAGTTGTAAATTAACCCAGTAGTTGATACCAATTTGTCCCCTCCAATAAAAAAACAAATTCAGTTGGAAGGCTAAATTAGTAAAGTAAAAATTGATGCCCCAATCTTGTTTGTCCTATGTTGCAGAGAAAACATATGATGATAAAAAATGAAACACCAGTTGAAAGACATGAGAATCCAAGAAAGATGACATGTTTGCCCCCCACCTAGCACAACAACCTTTTGATTTTCAACATAAAAGGATAAAGGCCTCTTGCCCCCACACATCCACTGGGCTCTCCCATTAAAACATAACTACCCATTTTTACCACTATTGCCACAAAGTTATCAAAATACAGTGATATGTATTTTACACTAGAAACTAAAGCAAAGAAAAAGGAAGATTAGAATGGTACAAACGCATAAATTGACACCGTGAAATCCGGATCCATTATTTGCACTATAAATTTTAGTCATTTACCATAATCTACACATTACACATGTCATACGCATAAATTTGTGTTTATTTGCCAATAAAAAAAAAGAGAATTGTGAAATTATTCAATCATAAAAATGCTCATTATTGAAGTTATATAGCTAAAAATACAATAAAAAAAATTAAAGGTCTCGTGTCATATTGAAGTGAGTATGATTATCTCAATCCACGGGAGTAACTCAAATGATTAAATTGCAAAAGAGTACAAATCAAAATCAAAAAGAGAAAAGGAAAAGGTCTTGCTGGAGGAGTTAAAAACTTAAAATTGCATAAGCTTGTTGTAACTTGTCATTAATAACATAATTAAGAATAGGATTATAGCACTATATAAAGGACCCTAGAACACCAATACACTCAATTAACTCACTTCTCTCTCTCACTCACATACAAATTAATTAATGCCATAAGCTGCAACACACACCATGATTCTCCACACACAAAATCGGCAGCAAACAAAGTCAAATTCCGCCTCATCAGATCCAAGCAAGGTACGCAAAAACTCCTTCCACTGGCGGAGCGACTCCGGCGAGCTCGACGTTTTCGAGGCGGCGCGCTACTTCTCCGCCGCCAACGACCATCTCAACGGCGTCAACTTCGTCAGAGATCCTAACCGCCACCACCTCCCTCGCCGGAGCCTGGACGTCACGATCATGCGATCAAATCCAATTCCTCCAGACTACCATCACCAAATCACAGACCAAAAGCAACCGATCAAAGATCAGAGTAAAAAATTCAAGCAGCCGAGCTCCCCCGGCGGCCGCCTCGCCAGCTTCTTAAACTCTCTCTTCAGCCAATCATCGCTGAAGAAGAAGAAGAAATCGTCAAAATCCTCCGCCAAGGATTTGGAAGAGGAGAGCCCCGGCGGGAGGAGGAAGAGGAGGAGCAGCATCAGCCACTTCAGAATCACGAGCACCGCCAAAAACGCCGCCGCAGCGGAGATCGGATCTGGATTTAGAACTCCGCCGCCTTACGTGATTACTCCGACGAAATCGCACAAGGAGCTGGCGCGATTCGCCGATCAGCATCATCAAGCAGTTTCCGTGCCTATGAAAGGGACGAGTTTAAAGCAGAGTTTGGAGAAATTGAGGGTTTCTGAGAAGATGAATTTAAAAAAATTGAGCGAAGAAGAGGATGGGGCGGAGAGTGATTCGAGTTCGGATCTGTTTGATTTGCCTAATCATGAATTGGATTTCTTTTCGAGTAGCTTGCCTGTTTACGAGACTACTCATATGGAAAGTATTAGAATTGGAATGCCTATTTCCAGCGCAACATAAAAGGAGTACATTTTTTTGGGATATACTGGTATTGGAACCCCAAATGTGAACCATGCATGAATCATTTTTAGCTAACACTTAGTATTTTTTATGTTATTGGAGTATCTTTCAATACCGTCGATAATCCGTACGGGATTTCGCATTGTATTACTCTAGTCCATCATTAAATAGTAGCTACATGTGAAATTAGAAAATACCACTACCATTTTCTCAATACAAAAAGAGGGTAACGTCATAACGAAAAATTCGAAGAAAATATAGTGATCCACGCTTCACCACCCTATCATCCTCAATCAAGTCTTCGACATTAGTGGGAATAATATGATAAATCTTTAGCGTATTGTTTTTCACATCTACAACTCTGGCCATAAAGTCTGTCAATCGATTCAATTCACCATGTCAGTAAACAACTTTCACATTCTCAACTTCATGGATATGAAGCTTGACGGTGCATTCCTCAATCTACATCAGGTAGCAAGCAGTTAGGATGTCTTTTTCAATAATAAGATGATCAGACCATCCGCAGCGGTGAGCAGCATGCTCACCGCCGTCCTTGCCGCTGGCAAGGACGGAGCTCGTCTGTTGATGCGCCCTGCCGCTGGCAGGGTGGTGCTCTTAGCTAAGAGCACGTTTGTGCCAGCGGCAAGAGCACGAGGTGGCGACGTGACAGCTTCTGATTGGCCCGTTGATTTATCATTTTTTATTATTATTTTTTTAATAAAATCGAAAAAATCTGAAAAATTCAAAATTAATAAAAAAAATATTTTCTCACTTCCTAATAAAATATATCTATTTTTTCCACACTTTTAATTTATTTTTTTTTCATTATTTTTACCCCAAAATTCATACTTTCATCTATAAATACTCTCATTTCAAACACAAAAAATGACACTATACTAAACAACTCTCTAAATCTCAATTTTTATGAGTTTAATTATGTAATTTTTAATTTTTAGGATTTTAATTATGTAATTTTTAATTTTTAGGATTTTAATTATGTAATTTTTAATTTTATTTGTAATTTGTAATATTTATTGTGGTTTTTAAATGAATTTTAATATTATGGAAATGTTTTTGTTTAATTGAATTTTATATTAATTGTGCTCGTCCTTGCGGAAGAGCACAGTTGTGGGTATTGTGCTCTTGCCAGAGAGCAAGCATGAATAGTACCGCCCGGGCCCACAACCGTGCCGCTGGCAAGAGCACGGTTGTGGATGCTCTCAAGCCCTCGATTTTTAAAGCACGTTGCAATTGTCTATGCTTATGTTGAATCCTAGCAAGCCATTAACGTCCCTGAATACACTCCCCTTGTTCGTGCTATATTTTCTATTGCAGCTTCCATAACATCTGTATTAAACGTGATCCATTTTTTTTTCCGGTGTACACCATGTATCATCTCGACTGCTTTGAATGATATGACGACCTATTGAGAGTTTGCTAGTACCAACGTGTTTTGCCCATGCAAAACTTCTCATCAAAACTCCTTTGCTATTATTGGGGATTAGTATGATATTGTCCGCTTTGGTAAAGCCCTCACGGTTTTCTTCTTGGGGTACTCCCCAAAAGGCCCCATACTATATATATGCTTGCAACTCTTGTTCATTCTCCAATGTGGGATATTATTTGCCCTCACAACTATCATAGTCCACATTGTTAAAAATAAAATCATTCCGCATAGAAAGATTGGAACATTGCGGTGTATTTCAAGTTTGTCACATATAGTTAGCCGAGTTTGCTTTTGCTTTTAATTAATTTTTTCTTCATTTGGAGAGAATTAATTTGTTGTTTGCTTTTTAAGATGTTGTGCTCCAAAATATGATTAAAGTGCAAAGCATTAAAACTGTAAATCAATTATTAGAAATCATACATTTTGAGATAAATGGCGAGAAGAATTAAAGATGGCATCATCACGCATCAACAACCATCTTTCTTATTTGTTTCGTGTGCCGCCAACGGGAATTTTATTTGGAAGTTGGTGACGTGGAGTGGCATTGAGTTTGACAAGTGTATTAATACAGTCCCCGCCAATACAATAAAAACAAATTATAGTTTATTTGGCATGGTAATTATAATACTCCTAAGACTATCACAGCCAAATAAATACCAATAAAAATAAGTACCAATAAAGATATAAACCTAAATTAAAAATATAATTCTATTCTAATTTTAATATAGCTTTATATCTTTAGGTTCACATGCATTAATTATATGCAGTGTACAAGACTCATAAGTCATAGTTGTACATAACAATTAGACAATCTCATAATATTATTAATTGAAAGCTAGACTGGCACGGTCCATCTATGCTTAACCGTTAACGTATAATGCTCTTGTTGTCCTTTTAGTAATATTTTTATTATTTTCTTTTAGACAATAATATATATATATATATATATATATATATATATAATATGGAAATTAAGTGTAATTAAGATGAAAAATTATAAGAAGAAGATTATAAAATTATAATTGCGGGTCCGCGGATTAAGATTCCGTGTGTGTATGCCCTATTTTCAACGCTTCTTTTAAGGTTGATCGCCAAAGTTGCTAGCTAGATACTTGCTTTTCATGAAACACATAATTTTTTATTATACTGTAAATGAATCATAGGATGATCAGCCTAGAAAATAATTCTAAACTTTTTAAATTAATTAATATTATAAATCCTAATTATTCATGATCTAAGAACCACCCCACCTAAAAAATAATACGGAAAATCAAAGCCACATCTTCGCCCAAGATTTTTTCTCAACGTGAATGATTAGAATAGAAATGTGATTGACAGGCATAAAGTTACCATTTGGCATTAAATAGAAATCTCGACTTCTAGAGTGTCCGAATAATTTTTTTACATAGGGGTTTAGAGAAAGGTGAAATAATTACTCCAGCTGGAATATTAGGTCGTTTGCAATTTTTTTGAGTTGTCTAACAAATACTACTAATTAAGACAACAAAAAAGTGATTAATATCTTTTTCAAATTTACAATTGCGACGGTTTAATTAAAGAAACCAAGAACATTTATATGTCTACAATAATTACAAAGAACTGATTACATCGAAAATATATACAGACATTATTAATATTTAATTTTCAAATTAAAATTAAATAACTCAAATTATTACAAAATTAAAGACCATATGTTAGATGATAGCAAACATAAAACTATTGTAGTTTAGAATTATATCGGTTATCAATTTCCATATTTATCGAACATATTTTAAAAATAAAGATAAAATAGTAGTATTCAGATCCACATATTTAAAAATAAAAACTCCTAATTACAAAAGTACGAGCAAACCGCACACCATTGTCAACATATGCGTGTATAAATAACAATAGTAGATAGGAAATAGCTATTTTCATTTATTAAAAAAATGAAATTATTCCGTGCAAGACAATATATAGGGTAAACTACAAATTAGAACCCTTAACAAGTGCTCATTTTTTGCTTAGTTGCAAAATAGAGCCCTTAACAAATGTTCATTTCTTTGAGTCATTTGTTTGCTTGTAATGTTCATTGTTGATTAGTGGGCATCATACTGAAAAAATCAAGAAGGCTGAAATGTTAGTGTACACTTAAAATGGGGCGGCCTTGTTGAGGCCCATTAAGAAAAGCCTGACGTGACTCCATTCTGCGCCTTGATAATATCCATGAAATTTATTTTACTACTATTTCAGTAGTATCCTATAAATGCAATACTATTGGAATATATACAACACTATAAAGTATTAAACTCAAAATTAACTTGGGAAATCATAATGAATGTACGATAATAAAGAAATGAGAAATTTTACATGAAAATAAGTTATAATTAAGTTATTGTTGTGATAATACTTTGAAGGTGCTTATTGATACTATTGAGGAGTGAAATAAAGTTAATATTGCATTCGTTTGATAGTATATTCGGAGGTGTTGATATATATATATATATATATATATATATATATATATATATATATATATATATATATATATATATATATATATGGTCATGATAATCTATAAACCCTCTATAATACAAACTATACAAACTTTAGGCATTGACATTGTTGACATTCCCCCCAGTGACAGAACTTGTATTAAGCGTTGACATTGATTACAGGCGTGAATTGATTACAATATAAGATGAATTGAATTCAAGATATGAGTTTGGATTTTTTCAATGGTTCAGATCTGATTCATTTTATATGTATAAGGGGAATTGATTACAATATAAGATGAATTGAATTCTTAATAAGATGAAGAAATAATGTCATAAGATGAAATTATCTATTTTGAATTGTTGAAATTTGTTTCATTATAACTAAAATGGGTCCACTTCTCGAGTGAAATTATTACATTAAAAGATGAAGAAATTTGATTACAAGATGAAGTTATATAACACAACAACCACTCCCCATAATCATCACGTTTTCTTTTTAAATGTATTATATAATGCTCTGGTTTCTTTTTAAACTGAATAAATTTAATTTCGGATTCATTCTCTTCATCCTCTTGGTTGTCTAGTGTTGGAATAGAACCCAATGATCAATTGAAGACGCATGAATTGCGTGAAATTACCAGCGTGACTTGACAATGGAGATGTGATTGTAAACGTAATTGATGATGGAGCTGTAATTGCAGGCGTGAATCAATAGAGATGAAATCTCAAGCTTGAGCGATGGGTGTGGCAGACAATCTATGAATCTCGTTGATCTACCTTGTTGGTGTGGTGGTGACTGAATCCTCCATTAATATTGGTTGAGTGTATAAGAAAATAAAATAGTGATACTATCTATCTACAATAATTAACGTGGGATAATGGACAAATTATGACAATATATTCCATATATAATTGTGCATGATTTTAGGAAAGAATTAACTACTGAAAATATCGGTCTTCCAATACAACCCTTAAGCCGATTTTTAAGATTAAAAAGTTAAAGATTTGACTGATTTATTAGATCCAGTGTATTATAAATTTGGATGGCTGAGATTTGGTCTCTGGTTCGATCTTTAAAATTAGTTAGACATTGAATACAATCCTATATATATATATATATATATATATATATATATATATATGGTTTAGAATCGACGAAATTAAGTAATTTGGTTCGGATAATCCAAATCGGACACTTTTAAACCGAACAGAATTTACCAAACAAACAAATTAAAATACTTATTTATGCAAACATTTTTAATAAGAAATATATTTAAGTGGTGAGTAAATAGTGTAATTCAAATGTAATCCGATTCGATTTTCCAAGTCTTCAGTTAAATCCTATCATAATCATATTTATAGCTTCATATTATTAATTCCTATTGCTTTCATTCTTATCTAACACAATTCACGAGAGTAATATACTTATTTCATAGTGGAGTACTAGGTAAGTTTCAGTTAAAATTTTGACTTATAAATCTTGCAAGAAAAAATGCATATTAATTAGATAAGTTGGAGTTTTTATTATTTTATCTTCATTATATTATACTTACAACGATGTGAGATAAACCTAATACAAATATTTTTTTTCGCACCACGTGATTAATATTTGAAGTGTTTAATAAAGTACGATAAGCATTTTGTACATCCTTTCTTCTTCCTTTTGTTTTCGTAGCTTTATTAGCCCATGAGAAAAGTTTTATCAAATGTTAGTGATTCATCAAATCAAAACGTCCCAATAACTATGTTACCATTTAATTTAATTAGAACATGGAGTATTAGTTAATAAAATTTTGATATAATTAAACTTTTCAAGGATTATCACAAAACTGACTAAATTTACAATAAATTCGACCACTAAACTAGAAAGTTTAATTACTAGCTAGTTCAATTTTGCAGTCATGATCAACAATAACAACCACAATGAGAAATCAGACGCAAAATAAATAGTCATAGCAATCCCTAGCTATCACGCGTCACACTATTATTCTATAAATATAGGTATATGACATAAATTTCCCACTTACTATAACTTGCTCTATCGGAATAGAGAAATGTTTTAGAGACATAATGGCAATGCCATAATGGGGATTAAATAGTAATTATACACTATAATTTTATTTTTAATTAAATTTATATTTTGTATATATATATATACTTAACTACCCTTACATTAAATGATGTATTAAAGACACCTATTTATGGACATAATTCTAACTTAGGCGTGTACAATTTTTTTGGCATCATAGTAACCACAAATTTAAGATTAACAATTTATGTCTCTCCCCTTTTTATTGCATCTATTTAATGACTTATCTTTAAAATTTTAAAATATTGTAATTTTATTAATTTTATATATTTGGTGCACATTTGTCTACAAATAAATAATGTTTATTAGCAAACAAATAATGATGGATTTTTCATATTGAACTAGTCTTTACAAATTTAAATTTAAATAATGTAAGATAAAAATAATTAGCTATAGGAAGTATTAAAAATTTATTATTATTTTTAATATAATGTAGTGATAAGTAAGATTTATATAAAATATGGGGAAAAAATTACTTTATAATTGAATTGTAATTTTCAATATTGATACTTATTTATTTTGTCACTTTTGATTCACAAGATTCTTTATAAATATTAAGAGTTCTTAGCCCAATTCAATATTTATTTTCTTAGCTCAATTCAATATACTATCATGTACTAACAGATAAAAATAAAATAAAATAATAATTAAAAAAATGCTTCATCATATAACTATATGATTTTATCATACAATTCAAATTTGAATAAGAAAAATATTTTATTTTTTTAGTATATTTTTTCATATTATATGATTTCATTGTTTGTACTCCATTTTAAAATATTTGACAAAAATGAACAAGCTATGAAAGAATAATACAAAAGAAAAAGGAAAAATTTAAACTTAAAATATCAAATAATTAAATAAAAAATTATTTGAAAAAACACATAAGTTATCAAATTATTTTATAATTAAATATAATAATTTGGTTATATAGTGTGTTAATTAATACTACTATAATAATATTTATAATCGAAAATAATGATTTTTTAATTAAGTGTTACGTACATTACACTAATATTTTTTGAAATCCATTTATGACTTTGAACCATGATTCAAGTTTATCTCTAATTAATAAACATGCATTTAGGTATAGGTATTTAATTTGATTTTAATTTCCTAAACTAGATATATAGCCATTTAATATGACATTAGTGTAAATTAGTCATAATATGAAATAAAATTATGGCAAAAAACATAGGGTTTTATGGCATAGAGACATTATGTCTCTAAATCACTAGAATAAGTTGTTGTCGGCGGCAACAAAAGTTGATCCATGGGCACAATCAATTTAACAGACTAATTAAGAATGTTATTAGTATCTATCACTTTAATTAACTAAATGCCCCATCGCCTTTGCTTACTAGTAACCATTGGCGGAGAATTTATAATTACCAAAATTAGGACAGCCTTAATGTGGGAATAAAACATATTTGATACCTAAATCAGAACTAAAGTTCGTCAGTAGACATACCTACTTACCTGCAATGGCAATTCTTAACTAATACTCCTAAGTTAGATCTTTTTTCGGAGATTCTTTTTTACACAAAGATTCCATAGTTTGCTTGCTATTAAAAGAAATTCTTTGTTGAGTCTGGTCTTGTGAGTTCTCACCCATGGAGTACTATATTTCTGTTCTTATTATCACTAAGGAAAACAATTTCATACAAAATCTCACATATAAAAATATACAGAAATATAATTACAAAGGTTATAATTGGAGTTTCATAATGTCATTGTAAATTTGTAATTGGTAAACAAAATTTTTAAATATTCAGAAGTTGGTTCATATATTAATGAGAGCTTGTGGGTCCGTCCAGAATAATGATCAAAGTTATGGTATCAAATATGAGAATTAAAAAAATTAAGCCACTAATGAATTACAATAAAATATTATATGGAGTAGTTGATATTTAAAATTGTAAATGGCTTATACATATTGTCGCATCCTTACAGAGAATGTGCATCATATTTTTCGTTTTACTATCTTTTAATCAGTATAAACTTTACTACTATTAATTGAATGTGATATATTTAACGTTCAATTGAATTTACAGGTTTCTTAAAAATGAATTTTATAAGTTTACAAATCCCTACAAAAATATGCAATTTATAGAATATGAGATTGACAATGAAAAAAAATCTTCCCTTTTCCCCAATTTCTCTGTTTCACACAGTCACACACGCAAAAATCCACGCACATATCAGTCGAAAAGCTATAAAATGAGCTGGAGTTTGGCCTTTTGTATGGGGTAGTGGGGTAGTGGAAATGATTTGACTCTCTTCACTGCTCACTGCTTTCGCTTGCTGCCTCTTTCTTACAATAAAAGTATAATCTATTACTCACAACGCGGCCTTCTGCAAAACCACAATATATCTCTTTACTGTTCACAGAGGTAAGCGTTGACAACTTCTCGTTATGTTTCTGGATCAATTTCTCAATTGGGTCTGGCTATAAAGATCTTGTTTTCTACACTTTGCTATATTGTGATTCTTTGAACTGTGGGGATTATGTTTTTTTGCAGCTCATTTGTATTGTTTTTGGACTTGATTGAGTGGAGTACTTTTTATTCAAATTGCTTACTTAGTTTTGTTAATACTTCTAATAAATCTTTGGAGCTATAATAAGACAGCCTTTTGATACTCCTAATAATTGATGATTCTGATTTTTATTTGATAATTTATTTCTTTATTGAGGATTAGGCTCGAAGGATCAAGAACAGTTTTTGCATAAGCAATTTGAGTGTAGTCCAACATATGGAGTTTATGAGCTGTGCTTTTGAGGGTAGAGCTGTGCTGTGTAGTGATGACACATATTTTGGGGGTGATAATCTCACTAGTAGTAGAAATCTGTTACATTTGTGGGATGGAGAAGATGAAGTAGACAGCATAGGAATTATAAAGCCTCTTTCGCCCGAAGCAACAAGTAAGCCCTTTCTTGCTGATCAATGCTTGGACAGTAATGGCGATCGTCATTCTGGAAAACCTGTTCAGGAGATCACAGTAGACGCGTTAATGGAATTTGGCATGAGAATTCCAAGTTCTGCAAATAAAGCCAAAGATGAGAAGTCTTCTCCAGAGCCTTTAATGTCAGCAAAACGAGCAAAGCTAACGAATTTGCAGTCTCTGGTTCCAACTTGTCAAGTTTTTGGGTGCAACAAAGATTTGAGCTCCTCAAAGGATTACCACAAAAGGCATAGAGTGTGTGATCTTCATTCCAAGACTGCTGTGGTTATTGTTAATGGCATCCGGCAAAGATTCTGTCAGCAATGCAGCAGGTAGCAAATCCTCTATTTATACTTGTTCGAGTATCTGCATAGACTATTTTTTAGACTGTTTTTTCAATTCCTCGTAGTAGAGAGCTTTTACACCTCTTCAAAACCATGAAGTGTAGGCTGACCAGCATATCTACTTCTTTCAGCTGATGTAGATCAACTCTCAATAAGTGAAATCTTGTACAAGTAAATATCTTGATTATATAGCTAAAGATTCTCATTACACTATGGCATGAACAAAAACATCTGAATATTTTAAACTGAAATGTCTGTGGATGGCCTCTGGTGTTTTATCGTGATACTTCTATTTGTGCTATAAAGTGTCGAATCATGATATATTTGAAGTCATTTTATGCGTTGGTGCCTCTGCTTTTACATAATTTTTGTTCGAGTTATCAACTCAAACTAGCCCTTTTATTGGTTTTCCTCATGAAGTTGCTGACTCGAATTGTAGGTTCCATTTGCTAGCTGAGTTTGATGAAGGCAAGCGTAGTTGTCGCAAACGCCTTGCTGGTCACAACGAGCGGAGACGAAAGCCTCAATTCAATGCTCACTTGGGTAAGGATGCAATCCTAATTCATGTACAAATGAGTTACAAGTTGGGTGGTTTTATATGTCTTTTTTTTCTTTTGCAGGTTCCACATATTTCACAGGTGATGCATCGAACTCCTTCATTTTCTCGAGAATTCTTCCAGGTGGTCTCTTCAGTGTGCAATGCAACGACAGGCGCCTTAAGGTTCAAGATGAGCCAAGACAAACATCTCAATTAGCACTAGATGTGAAGCTCAGTCAATCAGTCCTGTGTTTCCATGGCATGGGGAAACAGTATCCTAAGAACTCTCTCAATGCGCCATCAGCACTCCCAGAGATGAATTCGAGCTCAGATTCAGGCTTTGCTCTCTCTCTTCTGTCAGCTCGAGAACACACCTTAAGCACGCCAATGGCTCAGAATTCTACCACAGCTCTCGGAGAAAGTTCTTCCAAGAACTTCACTCCAGTTATTTATAGCTCTAACCGAGACAGAGTCACCATAGATGCAGAGATTCAACCAGAGCCTCACGACCTAAAGCCAACGAACCCTCTGTCTCATCAAGGCGCAAACACGGTCAGTTTGCTTGAACTGTCTTTGCATCTGCAGAGAGTGGAACAGCAAAAGTATTATGGACAGATCAAGATGGAAAATGATATCTTCTGCGACTCCACGATTGCATGAAGATCAAAGAAGATGCATGTATTTCTGCACAGGAGCCCAAACCAGGACTCCAACATGTGGTGATTAGTGTTAGTGGATGTGTGAATGTTGTTGTGTTAGGAAAATTCAAGTTTTTGAAAGATGTGTGCCAATCAGCAGTAAATGTTATGTGGCTGTTCTTGAACAGTTTAAGTATTATGTTTTGATGGTAAAATCTGCTAGTAATCTTACCTCTGTGAATATGTAATTATTTTGCAAGTTTTCATGTTTTCCCCAAATTTCACCTTGTTATAAATAAGAGAGGACTTGCTATTGGTTCAGTCAGTTTGAGTTGACAGTACTTCATTTGTAGTGGAGTAATATTTTGAATCAGTACAAAGTAAAATATGCGGGGAAATTAATAGATGTATAATTGGGTAAGAAAAATATATTGTGAATAACAAATTTGCATTGTAAATAATGAATTAAATTTTTTGGAATATGCGCATCTGATGGAATTCCAGCACATCATCATGATTCATTATTCATGAATTAGTTTCGTAAAGCGGCGAATCCATATAGAATTTGGTGATATAAGTGCTAAAAATTGTTCTTTTAACTTTATTCAATCCAGTTCCTTTATATATTCAGGTTTAAGTGCTTTGCCGAGACGAATTTGACTTGACATTGATTTTCCACATTTCTTCTTCATTTGCTTTTCACTTTGGTGGTTTTTGCTAGATTTTAGTTTAGCTAAACTGATCTTGGTAAAATAAATTCAATTAGGACTGAAGAATGAATAATGAAATAAAAAAAGTGAGTGGTAAAATAAATAATTCTCTGCTGCAAATTCGTGTGTTCTCATGCATGTGTGTGCACGTGTGCCCACATACGGTAAGTCTTTAACTTTGTAATAAAGTTGTACGCGTGCCTAATCCCAATTACAATAAAGCACCCCTTTATTAAGCACTAGTAATTGTTTGATTTTTAGTGATATAATTGTAAGTTCCTTTTTGGTAATTACATCATTCGATACGAAATGAAACATATCCATGAATATTGTTCTCCAAGTTAATTTATTTTATTTGAGTATTAACCAATTTCAGAATTGTGTTTGAATTTCATTTATTTGAATTGAGCAAGCCTTACTCGCGCTATTTAAGAAATTTTGTAGCTACTTATATACCTTTATTTCAGTATCTTTTGGTAAATTAGAAAATATACTGACCTTTTTCTGAGACGATAGAGTTTCACGGTTATGAAGCTAAAAAAACTAACTAATGAAATACTCCACGTAAGTAAAGTAATTGGATTTTGTATCCAACTCAAATCATTTGCATACTTAGCTTTAATGAGTGGCGAAGCATGTTTGTTCATTTATTTATTTTATTTGACTGAACTCTTGTTTTCATTATGTATGAAATCATGGTAAGATACGGAAGCACGTGTGGAGGACCTAGTTGGTTTGTTTGCAAACAAAATGAACTGTTGATTAGGGACCACTAATTTATTAGTATTAAAACAGATAATTCATTAATTAAAGTAAACATTACATAGTCATATTATTGGAAATATATGACTATTTCTCAAAGTTGATTGTTTTAAATAAATAATTAATGTACTAGATTTATTTCCAAAATATTTTGGCATCGATCCCAACCGAAGATGAACGGTATAGGGCTTAATTTATTTTGTCATTCATTAATTTTTGCAACCACTTAACCTAAGATTGATTGCTTCAATTTCAGAAACTATAGTGGGACGTGTTAGGTTGCAAGCTCATATCACATCTAAGAAGGATAAATATTGGAAACAAATATATAAGTGTTGTCAAATCTCAATTAGTTTAGGTCGGGCCTGGAATGATTCCGTTTAGGGTCGGGCCCGGATTTAAAGACCCCGTTTAGGGTCGGGCCCTGAAAGACTCAGGTTAGAGTCGAGCACAGGATTATCCAGGGGTCAAAGTCAGAACGACCCATATTTGAATAATTGAATGACTGAGTCGGGCTACAAAAACTCGTTGTGCTGACTGCATTTCCAATGTGGTCTCAGTTTGAATGGGAGGTTTGTTGGGTTGAAAACCCATATCTTTGCATGTGCATCAAATTAAAGTATTAAACTGTACGTATGAATCTCGTAACATTGCAATTGTACTAGCTCCAAACTGGTTTGTTATTGGTTGCTAATTAATTCTCGACTATAAATTTCAGTAAATTTGTAGCTATTAGAGATTTGTAAAAGTTGCTATCTTATAGAGATCATGGTTGCGCGATCGACTCCCTAAATAGCTTCTAGAAATTACACCACATCTCGAGTAACACAGTAATCTTTATTATGTAACATTCATTAGAAATAAACAAAAGCAGCAGTTCTGATCACTCCAATGTTTAGCTACAAACATAATAACAAGCTACATGGAATACAAAGCTTCAAAAGCTCAAGTCTGAAGACTAAACTGAATTTAACATATTTCCATCCCCTAAATTGTCTTAAAACCACCCAACTTTCTCTCGATCACCCTCAGCCTCCCTCCATGTTTATCAAGCCTGAGAGAGAGAGAGAGAGAGAGATCAGATGAGAGTAGCACAAAAGAAAAGGCTCGCTTCATTTGCAAGAAACATGACTGAATTAAGATCGCAATTTTACCTTGTTAGTGCTGGTGGAAGCATTCATCTGTGGAGTGTTTGGAATGTACCTAGCCCACTGTCACAATTATATAAAACCAATCAATTAGATGCGAAATTAATAGCATCCATTTACTAAGGAAACTCATCCAAACACATAGATCCCCTTTTAGGGTTTTAATAAAACTCACATTTTTTGCAGCTGCACTGAAAGCCTCTCTATGTGGTATCTCTGGATTTGCCGCTTTGATGCGCTGTATCTCTTCTCTGGAGATTAATCAAAAATCAATTTATTTCTCTTTTTTCTCATTTAAGAAAGTAGTATAGTTATTTGTAAAAAGAAAAAGAGTCTCCCTACTTCATGAACCGGTTGTAGGCAGATGGAAGCCTATGCTTCTTCTCAGGAGCTGCAAAAAAATAAAAAATAAAATCAGTCAATACATTTTGTCAGTTTTAAGTTTCTTTCTTCTCACAGTAGAAATCCAAGATTTAGGGTTCAGGGTAAACTTAAATCAGCATGAAATTTAAGAGGATATCATTAATCAATTAATTAATTAGGAGATGTACGTACGTTTGACCACGAATGGAGCTTTAGGCGAGGAGGGCTCGCTGGAAGTGGATGAAGACGATGATGCAGACTGCCCCTTCTTGAATTCATTGCAGAAAGCCTGTTCAAGCCACATAATAATTAATGAATTTTACATTACCTAGCTAGCTAGAGTTAATTTCTTATAAATTGAAATAATTGCTTAATGTAATCTTAATAAAAATTACATAGAGACGTAGTATGAAAACCCCTAATAGTATAAAAATATTATGTTACCTGGTAATGAAGACTTGTTTGATGATCATAGCAGTGTCCTTGGGATTGAGGTTTTGTGCTAAGAAACGAGAGATTGCTGCAATGCCCACATTTCACTGTCAGAGTGTCCAACATTCTCTTGCATGGGATCCCAACCTATTATTTTTGTCAACCAAAAAATCTAAATCTAATTAAACACATATGAAATTGTACTAACCAAACTTGGCATATTATATCTATAATAAACACATGGAGTATGAAATTGTACTAAGTTTTGCATGCAATTTGAGAGTAATTAAAAAGTGTGTATACCGCGAGAACGGTGTTGCAGAAGGTGCAGCGGACGTAGCAAACGTGCTCGGAGGCAGGTTGAGCCAAATCCATGGTGATGAATATTGAAGGTATAATGTGAGATTGTTGGGTGAGAGATGAAGAGGAAGGGGAAGAGAAAATGAATGAGCATATTTATAGAGGGAGATGCTATGTATAAAGTGAAAATTAGGGCTTGAGGTGGTGATAGCACCAAAGAGGAAATTCTAGGGTTACTAAGCTTCTCATATGGTACTAACATTTTAGGCTATCAAACAAATTATAGGGGTGACATGCCCACTCAACAACCTGGTAATAACTATATTTAATCTATCAAATGTATTTCATCCAATTCAATGGATCTGGATCAATTCAATATAAGGATATTTTGTTTTGGTATGGATGGTAAAAAAAACCATATTGATCTTTAGCTTGACACGCCATGGTGTATATATGCAAGGTAAAGTTAAGGGTTAGATACCAATTTAATGCACCAACCAAAAAAATTCTCAATTTATACACGAATTTTATCTTATTTTGCAATACGGTTATTGAGATGTCTTTCAATTTGTTCTATGAAAATGTCACATAAACTCCTTGGTAAAGACAAGAATTTAAGGATGTTTAATTTTCAAGAAACTGAATGGTGATAACGTCATTACCAATGATAAGTTTCAAATTTTGTGTTAAAATGTAGTATTGAAATAACTTCGTGCATTGATTGGAAATTAGTCTTAAATCAATAAGTATTTGGTAGAACGCTGTTTTCTGTTTAGATATGGAGAAATTATGCATATTTTATATACAATGGAATTGAAATACATAGAGAATGTATTTTCCATTACAATTTAAAAATAATAATTCAAGCGTATAAGGAGTATCAAACAACTACCTAACTTAGACAGTGAATGCTTAGTATAAGATGGCTTCATCTACAACATATAATGGAAAAAAATCGTTTCTTCCCTGAAATTATTATCGATGAGATCTTTCAAAAGGTATTATTCACAATTGGTAGATGCTCAACTCAACTGACTGAAAATTCGGAGTTCCAAGTCATTGTGAGTATCTTGTTTACTATTTGAATCTTAACAACTTTTATGTATGACATCGCCTATATTTAACTAAATTTAACATTAATCAGGAACCAGGCCACTTTTATCGCATCCTTTTTTTTATCAAGTACACACTACCATCAATTTTTTTCAATCATAGCCTGTTATATGATATAGAAAACAGAAGTTTTAGGAATTAATGCTAAATCTTGTGTTTGAAGGAATCTCTTATATCTTTAACAGAACAAAGAGGAATCATATCATGAATGACAAGATGCTTAGGATCAAACATTTTGTCTTTCCTTTCCACACCCACACACATATGTGTGTCTCTGTGCGTGTGAATGTTACAGTCTCCAGCTATGCATAGCCCAAAAGCCATGCTTTTACCTGATCAACAAAGGAGATACTAAACATTCATTATTTTCAAAGCTTTTATTCAAATTGTTTGTGAATCGCTTCCAAGAAAGAAAGAAAAAAAATACGGAGAGATTTGCAGTTTCCTTCTTCTATAGTTAATTTTCAATAACTAAACAATTAAGTTGCATAATTCCCAGAAAAAGTCTCCTAAATAAACTCCCTAATATTCCGTATTAAAATAAGCCCACAAGAAATGCAAGACCTGTTGAGAAAAGGGGAAGTATCAATAAGCATTAAAGAAGAATATAGTTCCAAGAATGGAGTTCCAAGAAGCATTGAAGATGTGCATGCATTGTTCCAATAGTAGTGTAGTTCCATGAATATACATTTATTGTAGGATCTCAAAAGTCACCAACATCCCTATAAATATATGGGTGTTGAGTACCATTTCATCATTCAATCAAAATACAATAATCTTCTCCCATTGCTTTCTTCTCTAAATATGTTGTCTATACCATTTAACATGGTATCAGAGCGGGTTTGGACTCAGATAAGGTATCATCATCGTCTTTGATACCTTTCTCGGCCCTTTCCCGTTTTTTTGTTTTTCCTTTTTCCGCTGTATCTATAACCATAAGCCAAAATGTCAAATGACAACTATATAGTAACCGAAACCTCAGATTCATCTATGGCAGATGAATTTGCCCGGCAATTTGCCAACTTTATGCGCAATAGTTTTGCGATGAACCAACCAAATCCACCAGAAATAGCTGCCATGCCATTCAGAATTGACACGCAGCCCCTCCACATTGGTGGGAATAAGTTGAATGGAGAAAATTACGCCCTTTGGTCCGTATTGATGAAGACGGCAATAAGCGGTCGGGGAATGGTATCTCACGTCACCGGAGTGCCTCATTCTCCACCGCGAACCGATCCAGCCTTCATACAATGGGAACAAGCCGATCACTGTGTGATCACTTGGTTAATACAAAACATTGAGCCTCGACTGGTCAGTCGAGTTTCACAACATCCGACGGCAAAGCATATATGGGATGCGTTGGCCGTCACATATGGGAGCGGAAGAGATAAAATCCAGGTGTATGATCTTCAGTTCAAAGCAACCACACTGAGGCAAGGAAGCAGTTCATTAGAAGAAATATGGAGCCGGTTGGGAGAGATCTGGATTTCAATCGACCAAAAACAGACGAACCCAATGAAATGTCCAGAGGATATGGAGATTCATAACAAATTCATACAAGATCAGAGAGTATGTCAGTTTCTCTATGCAATTGATAGCAAATATGAAACAACCAAGAGGGAGATACTGAAAATGGACCCACTTCCCTCCGTCGACTATGCGTACAACCTGATTCAGCAGGAGGAGACACGACTCCGAGTGTTACAACAGGCAAACACCGGCGGAGCAGCTGCCATGGATGGAATTGGAACTGGCCTCGCCATCCGAGGGTGGCAGAACCCTACCGGCGGCTCTCGGGGTGGCGGTCGCGGCAGCAACGGTGGTGGTCGCGGCAGCAACAGTGGTGGTCGCGGCAGTGGCAATGATAGAAATCGGCGAAGTGATGAAGAAGACAAGTCAAAATTGGTGTGTTCCTACTGCAAACGGAAAAGACACACAAAAGATTCATGCTTTGAACTAGTTGGATATCCAGATTGGTGGGAAGAGAAGCACGGCAAGCCGCCGCAACCGCAAACACCATGGAACCGTGGCGGGCACGCCGCCGCAGCAGTTGGAGGCGACGGAGGCAACGCCGTGCAGGGGGTCGCGCAAACCGCCGGTGCTGTCCAGCCAGGAGGAAGGACCAGAAATGAAGCTGCTCAGCCGGCGAATACAACCGGGGCAGCAAACTTCGTTGCCAGCGGAAGTGGGAGTGTAATTCACGATTGGAGTGAAGAATTGATGAGGGAAGAGGCGGCGCCCGATTCAGGTAGATTAGGGTTAGGGGGCTCTTTTATTGGAAGCCCCCAAATCTTTGGGAAATTGCAGGTTTTACCCCACCAAAATTCTCAGTCACAATTAGCCCCCAAATCTCCTGAAAATTCCATAATTTCCCAAACCACTTGCCAAAATCGATTTCAGCCTCTCGAGAAGCTTGGAGTTGTGTGTGCAGTATCTAATGGCCATGAGAAAAATGATAAATGGATTTTTGACTGTGGGGCAACCGATACCATAACATATGATGCCTCAGACCTTACCAACCTTCAGAAACCTCTAAAATCTCATATCCAAACTGCCAATGGGGAATTTACGGTGGTTGAGGGGGCTGGAACCGTTAACATTTCCCCAACTTTGCAGTTATCAAATTGTCTATATATTCCTTCGATGTCTCATAAGTTATTATCCATTAGTCATGTCACAAAGGAATTGAATTGTACGTTACTAATGCAGCCACAATTTTGTCTGTTGCAGGATATCCGAACCGGAGAGATAATTGGGCGTGGCACTGAACGTGATGGGCTTTACTATGTGGATGAGATAGCTCAAAAAGGGACTGCCATGTTAACTCACGGATCAGCTGACATGAAAGCTTGGCTTTGGCATCGGCGCTTGGGTCATCCATCTATCGGTTACTTAAAATTATTATTTCCTAGTATTATTCCTAAGCATGACATGTACTGTGAAACTTGTCTTTTATCCAAAAGTCATCGGAACTCTTACCCATTAAGTAATACTCGTGTTGAAACCCCATTTGCCTTAGTACACTCTGATGTTTGGGGGCCCGCACCAGTTATTGGGGGGCAAGGTTTTCGATATTTCTTAGTTTTTGTGGATGATTGCACTCGCATGACCTGGATATATTTCATGAAACAAAAATCTGAAGTTTTGTCACACTTTACCCATTTCTATAACCTTATCCAAACTCAGTTTCACAAAACCATTCAGGTCCTTCGGTCAGATAATGGGGGGGAGTTCGTTAATTCTACCATGAAACAACTCTTCCAAAACAAAGGCCTTATACACCAAACCACATGTGCTCATACTCCCGAACAAAACGGTGTGGCTGAAAGGAAAAATCGATCTCTCCTCGAAATGACTCGTTCTATGCTTATAGGGTCAAAAGCCCCGAAACACTTCTGGCCAGAAGCCATTGCCACCTCAGCCTATCTCTTAAACCGATTGCCCACAAGTATTCTCAAACATAAAACTCCTCTACAAGTCTTGTCCACCTTCACAAAAATTCCTCCGCCCTTGACTCTTGAACCTCGCGTCTTCGGATGCTCCGTTTTTGTCCACATTCCTAAACATGAAAGAACTAAACTATCCCCTTGCGCTATCAAATGCGTTTTTGTAGGATATGGGGTAAATCAAAAGGGGTATAGGTGTTTCGATCCAAAGTCCAACCGGATGTTTGTTACAATGAACTGCAACTTTCTTGAAACTGAGTACTTCTTTACCCATCTTAGCGGTCAGGGGGAGAGTAATGTTAGGGATAACAATGATACGGACCCGCTAAGTTGGATCTCAATGCCACTGCCAACGCCAAGCAATCCTGATGCGGATCTATCTGAGAAAACAGTAAGCAATTCCGCTGAGCAAGTCTCTGATGTGGTAGAGTCCATCGTAGAAAGTGGCATCGCCTCAAATATTTCTCCGTTAAGGTTATCCACTGTAAGTAATCCTGTGGATACAGATAATTGTTTGGCTAACACTGTAAGTGCAGAAGAAAATTCAATTGAGGCCGAAGAAAGGGAAATTGAGGAAGTCGAGGTCGAAGGAGTTGACCCTGACACTGGGAGGTACATACTTCCACCAAGGTCAAACAGAGGAGTTCCACCCAAAAGGTATACGCCAGAGAGGATTGACAAGAAAAAGCGGTACTCTGTTGTGAACCTAGCCAAAGGCCATTTATCAGAGATGGCTCGGGCTTTCGAGAATGCACTATATGAGGAAGAAGAAATACCACAGACATGGGAAGAAGCTATGAAATACAAGCATTGGAGGGAAGCAATGAAGAAAGAGATTGATGCACTGATTCGAAACCACACATGGGAGAAATGTGCTCTACCAGAAGGGAAGCGACCAGTGGGTTGTCGATGGGTTTTCACTATCAAAAGAAGACCTGATGGCTCGATAGAAAGGTACAAGGCACGACTTGTCGCAAAAGGCTATACTCAGACATATGGAGTTGACTATTCTGAGACCTTCTCTCCAGTAGCTAAGATGAACACAATTCGGGTGTTGTTATCCATTGCTGCTAATAGGGACTGGCCATTACACCAGTTTGATGTGACGAATGCCTTCCTACATGGAGAGTTGAAGAAGGAAGAAGAAGTTTACATGGAGGCACCCCCAGGTTTTGCAACAGATTTTAAAGCAGGTGAAGGGTGCCGATTGAGGAAGACCTTGTATGGATTGAAGCAATCTCCAAGAGTATGGTTTGGGAAGTTTGCTGGGGCAATGATTAGCTATGGATATACACAGAGCAATTCAGACCATACGCTATTTTTTAAGAAGCAGGGTGATAAGATCACATGTTTAATCATATATGTTGATGACATGATTATTACAGGTGACGACCTAGAAGAGATTGAGGAATTAAAGAAAAATCTTTTTCAGGAATTTGAGATGAAGGACTTGGGGAATCTCAAGTACTTTCTTGGGATTGAAGTGCTAAGGTCAATCAAAGGAATTTTTCTGCGACAAAGGAAGTATATCTTGGACATCCTAGCAGAGACCGGCCTACTGGAATGTAAACCAGCAGACACTCCTCTGGCAGTTAATCACGGATTACAAATCAGAGAAGGAGCCAAGTTGGCTGACCGTAGTCGATATCAGCGACTAGTCGGAAAACTCATATATCTCTCACACACTAGGCCAGATATTGCCTATGCAGTTGGGGTCGTAAGTCAGTTCATGCATAAGCCGCAGACAGATCACATGGAGGCAGCACTTAGGATTTGTCGGTATTTGAAGGGAACTCCAGGGCATGGAGTGTTGTTCGCTAAAAATGGGCATCTTGAGATTCATGGTTATACAGATGCTGACTGGGCAGGGAACCCAAACGATAGGAAGTCTACAGCAGGCTACTTTACCTTTGTTGGAGGTAATTTGGTAACATGGAGAAGTAAGAAGCAGAAGGTGGTGGCTCTTTCGAGTGCCGAAGCAGAATTTCGTGGGATTAAAAGTGGGTTGACCGAGATTTTATGGTTAAGGAGATTGATGAAAGAGATTAATCTCCCTCCAAGCAAGTGCCAGTTGTATTGTGATAACAAAGCCGCTATAAGCATCTCACAAAATCCAGTACAACATGATCGAACGAAGCATGTGGAGGTTGACAGACACTTTATCAAAGAAAACATTGAGAATGGGATTGTCGAACTCCCTTTTGTTCGCTCTGAGGATCAACTTGCCGACATCCTAACTAAAGCAGTCAACTCAAGGAGCTTTGAAGATGTGCTTTCCAAATTGCGTTTTGGAGATCCCACCACTCAATTTGAGGGGGAGTGTTGAGAAAAGGGGAAGTATCAATAAGCATTAAAGAAGAATATAGTTCCAAGAATGGAGTTCCAAGAAGCATTGAAGATGTGCATGCATTGTTCCAATAGTAGTGTAGTTCCATGAATATACATTTATTGTAGGATCTCAAAAGTCACCAACATCCCTATAAATATATGGGTGTTGAGTACCATTTCATCATTCAATCAAAATACAATAATCTTCTCCCATTGCTTTCTTCTCTAAATATGTTGTCTATACCATTTAACAAGACCATCTACATTGTTTATTCCATTTGCAACTAAAATCAAGTGGAAAGGAGATGCATTTGACCTGGATTGAGTGATTCCATGTAAAGCAAAGTGAAATAGTTGGTGCGAGCACAAAAGGAGAAAGATGAAATTGACACAAGCCAAGATCATATGTCACAATCGTGATGATAATTTCAAAGTGGAGGAGGGTGTTAGTGTCATTTGCTTGATGGGACTTATCTTTTCATTGCCAAAAACGCAAGTTTCAGCCAATTCTCAACTTATTTTTCCATATATCTCTGCTCGTGTAAACCGATTTCCCCTCTCTCCAATAGTACTTTTTTTTACCACGTTTCATATCATATAGACTAAAGTCCCAAAATGGTCCTTAACATATTGCGTTTTTTTTTATTTTGGTCCAAAACATTATCTTTTGAATTATTCGATCCCTCACATTTGAAATCGGATCACATTTGGTCCATTTTGGACGATTACGTCAAATTTTTAATGGTGTTAATTACCGGGTCACAAATCCGCCATTAACTGGGAGAAACTGATCCGTCACAAATCCGTCACTAACCCGTCACTAATCCGTCACTAGACGAGGATGCCGACGTTGATGAAGACCTCGGGCAGCGAGGTGAGGAAGCCGCGGGTGGTGGCGGGGGAGACCTCCGCCGTGTAAAGCGGCGCGATCATGAGGGTGTACCCGACCCCAATCCCCGCCACCGCCCTTCCGGCGATGAGGAAAGGGTAGGACGGCGCCAGTCCCATCAGCAGCGCTCCGGCTAAAAAAGCGGCGGCGACTAAGACGATCATATAGCGGCGGCCAATGCAATCGGAGGTCTTGCCGGAGGCTAGAGAGCCGACGAGAATCTCATGCTGAATTGATGAGATTTTGAGGTCTTGTTTGATGAAGAGAGCTGCGCCGCTCATTACTCCGATGTCTGCAATCGCAGAAATTACTGAATGCTACATGTGATGAAGAAGAATTGGGGAAAAAATTTGGTTACCGACTTACCGTAGCCTAAGAGGATGGAGTTGGTGGAGGCCAAGAGGGTGCAGGCGAGGGCGTAAGTGTTGAGGCGAGGCCTTGTGACGGATTAGTGACAAATCAGTTTCTCCCAGTTAGTGACAGATCAGTTTCTCCCAGTTAGTGACGGATTTGTGACCCGGTAATTAACACCGTCAAAATTTTGACGGATCCGTCCAAAATGGACCAAATGTGATCCGATTTCAAATGTGAGGGACCGAATAATTCAAAAGATAATGTTTTGGACCAAAATAAAAAAAACGCAATATGTTAAGGACCATTTTGGGACTTTAGTCTATCATATACTATGTGTGGAGTAAGTGTTTGGCTATGCATAAACATTGTTAATTAGAGGAAAAACAAAAAAAGTTGAAGATTATGAAGTACTACTACTATGTCAAATTAAGTTGACAAGATTAATTAAGTAATATAATGAGGCCATATATATATTACTAGTATGAAATGATAGTAGTAGTAAATTAGTAAGTAGTAGTAGTATTGAAGAGATTAATGTGAAGTGGTGATTTATGGGGGAGTTGGTTCCGGGAAGGATGCCATGCATGCAATTACAAAGACAGTTGATGACTTCTTTTTCCGGTTATGCTTTTGATGTTTTATATAGATTTAGGGCATAATTATTTGGTCTATGGCTGCCCTGTTTCTTATCTATTTTCGGAATCTCCGATTAGACCCATCCATACTAGTATACTTTCAGGTATTCCCCGCATGCCCATGGCATTCAGAAAGAGACCTAAAAGCTTTTGCTTCTCTTGTTCTGTCCTTCTCGTCTATATCAACAAGATTTAAATCTACTACATTATTTTTTTTTATAATGAATTAAGTACTATGCAAAGGGCTTTTACTGGGCCTTTGTTAAAATTTTTAAGCAACAAGGCCCATTAATTTTGTACTTTTTAATTCCAAATCCCATCTATAGTAGCTACTAGCAAGACATGTGCATTAATTCATCCAATTCAGCACTTTGGATCATCTGTCTCATTTTCTGTTGTTTCATTACGCGAATCACTTTATAATTACTAATTTTGATTTATTATATCCCAGTTAATCACTTTTTGCATTTAATTTTTTAATGATTTGGCTGAAAATTGATTATTAGGATTTATCGTTTCGTAATTAGGGTATATCACTTATTTAAGCTTATAATCTCTATTATCTAGTAAGGCCATCTCCAACCATCCCCAAAAACTCAAATTTGTAGTTGAAAACACTTCCAACCATACTGCAAATCGCATCCCAAATCGGCCTTTTTTTCGTTTTTTGAACAGTGATACGCCAAAGATGCAGTAGCACTGTAGCTACTGCATTTCACTTTTTGAAGTTCCTGAAAATTGCACTTGGCTCCCTCGTCCTTTGTAATTTCGAATGGAAGCAACGACTATGGAGAGTTGTAGATGGTTGAAGAAGTTGTGAAGGAAGAGAGAGAGAAATTAGGCTTATAATATATTTAATGGCATGGGCTAATTAAACCACCTCCAATTAAATATTATGTGGAGTATTTGTTTTTGGATTTGAGAATTGGAGATAGGCTAATTAATTATTATATGTATAAATGTAATAATGCATAGTATTTATTTTTTTATTGAATGCATATATATATATATATATATATATATATATATATATATATATATTGTATTGAGATCAAGTTTTGTATTGATCATTTTCCTATATATATATATATAGGGATGTATTCATTTCCTTTTTGCATATTTTCTCATTTTTCCTTCTTGATCTCAGCCCCACGATTTTGTCATCCGACGGTTAGATTAGTGCCACGTGTCATTTAATAATGCATAATTTTCGTTGAATAATGCACATCGACTAATAATGCACCATTATAGTGTAATAATGCAGATTTTCAGTTGAATAATGCACACCCACTAATAATGCACCATTATAGTGTAATAATGCAGATCATCTGGACCGTTGATGAATGAGATCTAACGGCTCATATTAAGAAGAATAAAGGATCTAAGGGATGAATAGGAGAATAACACTCTCCTATATATATATATAAATATTATTATAAATAATTGTATCAAATTATTTAATTATATTTAAAAAATTATTGATAAAGTGTTGTGAGTGAATGTTTAATTTAAATAAATATGTAGTTAAGATTGAAAAAGTAAAAAAAGTAGGTGAATATGGAATATTCTTCTGGGTTTTGAGTTTGATGTAAATGGTTGGAGTAGAATTACTGTTTAATGTGACAGAATTGGAAAAATGGATTTGAGTTTGATGTAAATGGTTGGAGATGGCCTAATAGACAATATAGAACTCATTTTGTATAATAAAATTTACCAAAGTATTGAATTTGATGTGGGTTGCGATGAAGACACATAAATCATTATCATAGTAGTGTCAGAGACTGAGGATCCGAGCCCATTTATTGTACATATAATTCGGTCCGAATTCAAATTTGTAAACCGTTGTAAACCTTTTCTGATGATCTGATCAAGACAAAAATATGTACTAATTGATTTATTATACAATTGTGTAGTAGTTAAATAATTCTAACAAATAAATTTCAAATTACTGAATACATAGAAGCACCATACCAATAACCATATATACTAGTATGAAATTAGTAGTTTTTCTAAAGCATCATTCCAACCTTATACGTGATAAACCCGAAGTAGAAGCTAATTTTCATACAATTAAGCCCAAACGTGTAAGAGCTTCATCACTCTTATGCGAATCCGGTTTGGTGGAACTCTCCCATCAGCATCTGCGATCAAAATCAATATTCACTTAAAAAAATTTCTGACTATCGAGCACCATGAGTGCGAACAAATTGGCTAATACTAATTAATGGATTTGGGCAAGTCTTATTGTGTCTGTGCACTTATTGGGTTGACCAGTCAGAGACTCGATAATTTTAGGTTGGCGTGACTTATGAGTTCTAGTGGCCCATTAAAAATATATATTAGTATTATTATTTTAATTATTTAATTTTTGTTCTTTTAAAAAAATACTACTAGTATTTATTTTATTCTCTAGATTCGTGTAAATCAAATTTTTTATCGTATAAATTATGTTTTTATCTTGTAATCATGTTTAAAAACCAGATTTAATCAGGTAATATCATGTTTTAGTCATGTATATTCAGTTTTTATCGTGTGATATTAGACTTTTATCATATAAAAATCAGGTTCCATAGTAATTGGATTGTTATCGTGTCATGTCAACTCATGTTATATCATGTCGTTAACGAGTTCATGTCAAGTACATGTCAGGTTCAGGTTTGATATTAGCAAGTCAGTTCAGGCTCACGTTGAGAATTTACTTAACAAGTCAGATTCGAGTTAGATCTTAAAAGGATAGATCGTTATCAAGTTGACTTATAATAACTAACTTGCACATTTCCATAATACTAAAATTCATTAAAAAACCACAATAAATATTATAAATTATAAATAAAATAAAAAAGACATAATTAAAATCCTAAAAATTAAAAATTACATAATTAAAGTCATAAAAATTAAAAATTACATAATTAAAAAACTAAAAAATAAAAAACTAAAAATTAAAAATTACATAATTAAACTCCTAAAAATTAAAAATTACATGATTATTGGCTAATATTACCCGAGGAAGACTACGCTTCCGACGGCACCAACCCCAACTGTTTGATGTGAATTTTTGGGAGTGAAATTGAAGGTATTTATAGATGAAAGTGTGTATTTTTGGGGTAAAAAAATAAAAAAAATTAAAAAGTGAAAAAACGGTTATAAACGGATATATTTTTTTTGGGAAGTGAAAATTTTTTTTTATCGGTTTTTTTAATTAAAAACCGATTTTTTAATTAAATTTTTTTTAACACAACGGCTATGCCGTTGACGAATCCCAGCGCGCCACGTCAGCTGCTCGCTGGCACGAGCGCAGCGGCGGCGGGTAGCGTCCGTGCCAGGGCGCGGACGGCCGTGGCGACGGACGCCACCGTTGTGGATGCTCTTAACCCACTAACATAATTTTTTTTAAATCGCGTGCCGAAAAGAAACGCCCCACCACTGTGGAGGGGGAGTATACAGTATTATTGGGAAAGAGAGAGTAATTTATAGCTCGGTCCATCTGGGTGAAGGAACAGCTAAACCCTAGAAAGGCTGAATGTTGAAGAAGAGTAAATGGCAACAAGAAAGTGTTAAATGAGTTAACAGATGACAAGACTAGTCACAGGGGCGATGACACGAGTCATCCCAACCATCAATGCCTATTACAAAGAAACCAAAGCCTCATCCAAACAGGGTAATTATATCTGCATTTCATCTGCCAAAATGAGTACCTTCTCCACAGCGTGAATAATATTTTCTTGCCAACATTAGAGTATCCACAATAGGGAGGACACTTCCCCGGGACAAACCACTTTTTTTTTGTCCTCAGCAACTTTTGATTTGTCCGCGGCCACAAAAAAAAATTTCCACAGCAATAGTGGACACTTTTTGTGGCCACGTTTCACTTTATTTTATTTTTTGTATATTTTAATTCAATTATAATTAAAATTATCGGACTATAATTCAATAGAGGGGGAGTTGGACTCGATCTCCACGGTTGAGATGGAGGGGGAGTTGGACTCGATCTCCACGGCTGGGAAGGAGGATAGTTGACATATCCCGATTCGTCGGTGCCGGGTGATTCTTCGTCTCCACCGTGCATTTTTAGAGATAGAAAAATTAGAGAATGAAAAGTGGATAGAGAGTGAAATGGGTGTGAAGATGTGTGTGGAGGAGGGATATTTATAATAAAAATTATTAGAATTTTGAAATTAAAATAAAAAAAACCCGGCGGACTGCTGCTCCGAATGGCCGCGCAGTAGACAGCCGCGCCTATCGCCGCGCCGCTCCCCACCCCTCGTGTCCTCGCCGAGCGCCCTCCCATCCGTCCACGCCGGGGCGGACGCTTTCCGCACTATAGATAGCCATGGCGGCAGCGTCTCCGGGGCGGGCGGCGCCGCCCCTATTGTGGATACCCTTAAGGTACCATTCCTTTTAGTCTCCTTCAACCTATTTGGTGTCTCATCACATATGTTTATATAGTAATTATTTTCTCATATTGCAAACATTAAGGTACCATTCCTTTTAATCTCCTTTAACCTATTTGGTGTCTCATCACATATATTTATATAGTCATATTGCAACCCTTTTATTTAGGTGACCGAAAATTAATGAATTAATCATACAGGATTATTAAGTAATCCACTGCCCTAAAAATGGTATGGTATGACTTATGAGCATATAACAAGCGAATATCATGTTTTATTCCACTCATACTAACTTGTCTATTTTCTTGTTCGTAAATATATTTTCTGAGATACATGCTTTTCAAATAAAATCCCTGCCCATATGTCATGACAACATGAATTTTTTGTCCGAATTCTTATGCCTTTTATACAGATTTGAATTTTTGATCACCTTAATTGGATTTGCACAATTAAGATTGTGATTTGAATTTGCAAGACTCAAAAGAAATGACTCGTCCATTGATCAGATTATTATATGATTGTAAATATAACACAGCAGATAATGTAGTATTAATTATTTTACATTTATACATCAACTGCTATAGTGAATTTCCATCAGATCTGTGAAAAAAATTTATGCAGTTTCAATAAAGGGAAAAAAACAGAATAGAGCAGGTAATAAGGTTTTCTGTATTTTCCACATAAATTTTCATTATCTTATGTAATCTAGTCATATTTAGTGCTCTCTCCGTTCCATAAAAATATGTATACTTTCCATTTTCGTCTGTCCCATAAAGATATGAGCAGTTTTATTTATGGAAAGTTGTTCTCAACTCATTACACATATACGTTAATTTATTTACAACTTATACCATTATGACCCTCCATTACAACTCATTAAACACTAATAATAATATGGGTCCCACTATCCACTAACTATTTAACTACCATTTTTCACATCTCTCTTACTTTACCAATTTTGCATTAATTCTCATGTCATTTCAAATGCCCATATTTTTAGGGTGTCCACAATAGGAGAGCCCGTGGCATGCCCAAGCCACAAAAACTTGGCCCAGGCCACGAAACTTGGACAGGCCACCAAAAACTTGTCCACCCTAATAGTGGACAAGCCCAAGCCACAAACTAATTATTTTTTTCATTTTTTGTATATTTTAATTTAACTAGAATAAAAATTATAAAAAAATGCATAATTTACTAAAAAATGCATAATTTTTCGTCAGCTTCACGTTGCACCTCTTCAACCAGATCGATCAATTGTTGAAACTCTTCGTCGGAACTCATTTTTTGAAAGTAGAATTGAGATAAATTGAAAAGAGTGGAGATTGGAATGGGGTAAAAAAATGGAGAAAAATGGGTATATTTATAGAATTAAGAAAATAAATTTAAAAAAATAGAAAGTTGGGCTGAGCCGCGCCTCTCGACCGCCACAATAGGGAGCCGCGGCCGAGCCGCCGTCGTGCCTCTCCCATGCCCCCCCCGCTGCGGCCCTTCGTGGCTCTAGCAATAGGGAGCCGTGGCCGAGCCACCCCTGCCCGGGAGCCACGACTCCTCTATTGTGGACATTCTTATAAGACGGAGAAAAAAATAATAATAATAATAAGTCCAGAGAACAATCACCATCTGATAAATGTCACCATCTTCATGTGGGAAGACTCGAGTGTTGATCGAAATTGATAGATGTACAAATATCTTGAATAGACGATTAACACTAAAAAAAATTTCTACTCCATCCGTCTCATTCAAGATGTCCACCTTCTTGAATGACACGAAATTTTAGGTAAGTAGTTATGATAAAATAAAGTAAAAGGGGTGATTGAATATTTTAAAGAGAAGATAGGAGGGAGGAATTTTTTTCCAAATATGAAAAATTGACATCTTAAGTGAAACAAACTAAAAAGGAAATATGGACATTTTGAGGGGGAAGGAGGGAGTATATTTTAGGGGCACATAATTAGAGACGCAATTTTTTGCGTTGGAAAAAATTTGAAAATAACCACAATTTAAAATACAAAAGAAAGTGTACCTAAGTTGAAGACAAATTATCTTAGTACTAATTAACGTAATTAATTACTAATTCTAGTTGGAATGCCTCACTTGTAGTAAGACGGAGGGAGTAATATACTCTCTGTCCCATTAAAAATGAACGTTTTCCTTTTTTGATTGTCCCATTAAAAATGAAACGTTTCCTAAAATGAAAATATCTCTATCTCTACTTTTTCATCTCTCTCTTCGTTAACTCACAAAACAACACTACATAAAAACCCGTACTGATTCTCAAATGTTGCATATTTAATAGGACGGAGGGAGTATATAGTTATACAGAGTAAGTAAGTGGTCATATTCTTAGTTTGGGTGCATGTGAACAATATAATACTCCAAATTTACCAAAGACTATGAATTATCACAATTGTAGAATGCTACTATGATTTACAAGAAATTGCAAATGTCAGCACAGTAGCCAAGTTTAGCCCTGTGTATGGTGAGCCTACAGCTGTTCGATTTGATGTATAACAAGTGTACGAAGTTACAAAATTGTGTTGTCCAATAGAAAAACCATCAATCACTACAACTATGATGGAGTATCATTTACTGCTATAATAATATAGCCAAGCAACATCCAACTATTTTCATCTTTGATATGCATTCTGCGCTAAATCCATTTCTCAGCCCTTATTAGATTTTCATGTCTCCCTCTGAATCTCACAATCGATTATGTGTCCTATTTATATACCCCATCATTCCACAAATTTCATTCATCTCTTATCTACTTAACTTTTCTCCCATGTTATTAAACGGGTTCATTTGGAGTGTGTGTGTCTTAGGGTTGTCAGTAAAGGGAGCTTCGTTCAGTCCAGTCCGAGTCAGTTCTAGAGCTGAAGACACAGCTGCTGGCTCGTTGGTTCGTGAACTCATCCAACTCTCCGGGTCGTGATTGATGGGTTCTTGATCCAATGATGCAGGAGCTATGTTCAGTTTCTTCTGTCACGTCTTGGACTGAAGGGAGCTCCCTTTTTTCAATTCTTTTATGCCTTGCTTTTGATCATTAATTATTAGTACTGAAGGGAGTAGTAATTTAATTTGGCTTTGATTTTTCTTAGGGTTGCTGTCTATTTCTATTAGGAATTCATGCTAGGGATAATTTTTTCGGTCTGGGATTCCAAGGGCTTGTTATATATATGAACCTACTGCTAACTCCACTTATGTTTTTAATTTGCATGCAGATTTACAATCAAGAGACAACTATGAAGGGGAAATGACAAGGAGACGGGAGTAGTTTAATTATCAGTAGGTTTTGTGAATGATTACAAATAATGTTAGTATAAAAGAGGATAGAAACCTAGCTGTTTAAGTTGTTGTGTATGTTGACTTAGATTGTTTTTATAGTCACTTTAACTATTTTTACTTATTTGTAAAATACAATTCTTTGACAAGTTTGGATCTAAGCTACTCAGTAGTAAATAAGTATTCTCAAATTCCTTAGGAACATATGGTTCTTTCAGATTAATTGATTGTCTATATTACTGCCATTTTTAATATAACTTGTGTATCTTTTATCTCTTGTTTTTCTCTCTAGTCTCCTTCTCTATAAAATTAAATATCTTGTGTACATTTCTCTTGTTTCTCTTGTCTAATTAGAAGTGTGTACGCAACAATCATATTTTTTACTATCTGTTTGTCAAAATAAAACACTAATGTTGCAACAAAAACACTAAATTTGTGCAATGTGGTCGCATTAATATTTCCTTCCCATCATGCACCAATTGTAGTGTTGGTGGCTAGAATGTTTTTAGGGAATACTGCGACAATTTGTAGAAATGGTGATAAGTTTTGTTAAAAAAAACGTAAGTAGCATCTTGTGGGATTGAAGCCGCCAACTAGGGCTTGTCGTCCCAGGGGAAGGGTCCGACAATGAGCACTGAACCACCCCACCAAGACCTGCCTCGACTCTCAATACGTTGTAGTGCTATGAACAGGATGAGCAAAAATCTCCAACTCCGGCAGTTGGAGCCACTAATCGATATCCGAATTGGCTTTGGAGGTGCACAATAAGTTGATATAATAGTTTTAAGTTTTAAGAAATATAATTTTAATTTTTTTTTTTTTTGGGGGGGGGCTTATAATTTTAAATTTTCAGAACTTGTAATTTTAATACTTTTTAATGAAGTAATTTAGTTATTTATATTGTTATAGGGTTGTATGATATGTCAAACTAGTTTTAAACTCTAAACGTCAAACACATCATTATATGATAACGCGGAGTTCATTACAACTTTATTTGTAGTTTATTATAGGGAATTCTGAGATTTAAAAACAATGACATCATCATGCATAATTTAGAAATCTGAAAGTTTGTTATTAGTTCATTATAATGAACTCTAAGTTATCATATAATGATGTTGTTCGGCGTTTAAGGTTTAAGAGTGGTTTGGTATTGATCACAGTTCTATTGTTATATATTTAAATTTTATAAATAATAAATGAAAGATGTATGGGGAGAGAGATATAATCCAGTGTAGGAGTCAATGGCGGATCCAGAAAGCCATTATCGTGGGGTCGAACTTATTACTAATAAATACTACTTTCATCTATCATCCTTTATTATGTGTCTCAGTTTTCCATTTTAGAACATTCCATATTAATTACTAATAAACCCCATATTTTTTTTATTAGACCAAGGATATCCATTAGTGGACATGATGACTATTTTCATGCTGATTCGTAGCCACTTTAAAGGGTGGAACAATTGGCTATAAATTATACTTATACTGACTAACTTCACTCGTATTTTATTTTAAAACTAATATATAATGGGAGGACTCAACATTCCACTAACATTTTCTACTCACTTTCTTCTATATTTCATCCGTCCGTGAATTATTGTCCATATTTGACTCGATGGTGGATGGATGAACTAGATGAAACTTTGATAAATGAATCTGTGTTGCATTATTAGGCATAATCTGTACATTATATGGGTATAATTGTAAAACAACATTGAATCATAGACGTTTCAAAACGGAAGGAGCGCAAATTAAGCAAAATTTTCAATAGACCTTCCATCTACTCACTCTTTCTCTTACTCCAACCGTCTCACCCCTCAATCCACGGCTGAAATTCGTCTCCCCCAATTCACCCCAATTTCCAAACCCTAGCCGCAACTACAAGCCACTGGAAATCAACAACACCGTCGATTTTCGCCCTAAATCAACCTCCAGCGCCGTTTCACAGTCGAAACCTCACTCCCTTCGCGCGCGACCATCCAGTTGAAGGCGACGACAAGGTAGGGTTTAAATGGTTAATTATTTGGTAATACTCACTGTTAATCGCCGATTTTCACTGCCTACACATCACCTACTCGTCGATTCAATCATTTCTCCCAAAAAATCACGGTCTTCAAACTCGTTTTGTTCGATATTTTCTTTAATCATAAAATTGAGTTCATTTTTATTAGGGTTCTGTCTATTATTGAATTTGTAGTTATTTACTGGTTTACAATTGTGTATTGGACGATTATGTAGAGGAAATGTTATCGGGTTTTGATTTTTGGTTCGTCTCACAGATCCAGTATGACGAAGAGAGGCCGACCTTTAAAAAGCCAACCAACCCAGGCTGCAGGTGAGCAATCTATTGCATTTGCATTTAGAATTCCCGGAGTAGTAGCGTGTATTTTTGAATTATTGTAAGCAGTGGCTTGCTGGTTTAATAGAGAGGTTGTAAATGGGTGAATGTAATATTCCGTTGTGCATTATTTGGTTGCTTGTGTACATTATTTATCAATTATTATGCATTGTCTATATAAATGCGATACAATATTGATACCTTTGATTATAATCATGTTCTGATGTCGTATGTTGGACAGCAGCGAAGCAACCTAGATTGGACATTGACGAAGCGGTCGATGATGTTATTCCAATTGTGATTGCGCACAAATTCCGAGAGAGATTGGCTAAGCAAAGGGCCGAGACGAGTACCGCTCATGAAGAGGCAGAGCAGAGGATACCGAGGGGGAAGAAAGTCGACCATCTCTATTGTCAACGGACCCCATCCGAGTTCCTTAATTGTTTAAAAAGCGTAACTCCACGGCAGAAGGACGCCGTTCGAGAACTGGGTTTCGGAGCTATCCTGCATTTCAATATAAAGAAAAATCCGGGATACCTAGCCTACTGAGTTCTAAACACATTTAATCTAGCCGATTTGTGGCTTGGTATGTTTTGAACAATATGTAGTGTGCTTCTTGCAAATAGAATCATATTTTCGTATTAGTGTATGATTTCATCAACGCAAAATCTATAATTGATGTAAATTATCGAATAATGCCACGTCACTCCTTAATAATGTAAAATAGGTAGAAAATAATGTAGAACAAGTTAACTAGATTTTAATAATAATGTACAACAAACTGAATAGATATTGTATATAGAGTTATGAGATCATAGACTCTAAAAAACATAATGGATGTAATTAACCGAATAGTGTACAGAATGTGCTGATTAATGAATGGAACTGGAATAATAATGTACAGTAAGTTAAGTGCTTGTGAATAATAATTAAATCGTCCATTACTGAGTCAAAAAAATCATTACAAAGTAATATATGTACATTATGTTTATCAATTAAAACTACTCCCTAGCCGAAATGATATCTAAACCCTAGATGAATGACTGAAACTCGTGGACATTGGTGACGGTTTTGTTACTTACTACATACTACACCCTAGCCCCAAGGATTGCTAAACCCTTAGGGAATACATGAAACGTGCGCCGAACAATCAAACATGGCCAAACACAAAAAAATGGCTCAGCAAACATATACATTACAGATCATAAATCATTCATTACTGAGTCAATAAAAACCATTACAGAGTAATATATGTACATTATGTTTATCAATTAAAACTACTCCCTAGCCGAGATGATATCTAAACCCTAGATGAATGACTGAAACTCGTGGACATTGACGACGGTTTTATTACTTACTACATACTACACCCTAGCCCCAAGGATTGCTAAACCTTTGGGGAATACATGAAACGTGCGCCGAACAATCAAACACGGCCAAACACAAAAAAACGGCTCAGCAAACATATACATTACAGATCATAAATCGTCCATTACTGAGTAAAAAAAAACCATTACAGAGTAATATATGTACATTATGTTTATCAATTAAAACTACTCCCTAGCCAAGATGATATCTAAACCCTAGATGAATGACTGAAACTCGTGGACATTGGCGACAGTTTTGTTACTTACTACATACTACACCCTAGCTCCAAGGATTGCTAAACCCTTGGGGAATACATGAAACGTGCGCCGAACAATCAAACATGGTCAATCACAAAAAAAACGGCTCAGCTTACAGATCATAAATCGTCCATCACTGAGTCAAAAAAAAACCCTTACAAAGTAATATATATACATTATGTTTATCAGTTAAAACTACTCCCTAACTGAGATGATATCTAAACGAATTTTGATGATGGATTGCTAGATTAAAGAAAGTATGTAGTATATCTCAAAAATTAATATTTGTTACGCTTTCAATTTCAGCGATTTACGTGCTATTTAATTATAATATGCTATAAAAATTTAATTGTAAAAAGATGTAGTTTAGATTAAAATAATTAATTAAGGAAATCAAATCATGGGAGCCATGAATTTAGGAACAGTATATAACGTAAATCATGGAAGGAAACTTACTTAATTTCTCATACCAAATCTGCCATTTTTTTAATTAAAATAATAATTTTATTAATAAAAGGAGCATGTATCTCGCCCATCAGATCACAAAATCGTGGGGCTGAGATTTAAGGAGAAGATTGAACAATAATTAGGAAAAGGATATAAATACATCCATATATATATATATATATATATATATATATATATATATATATATATATATATATATGAGCGTTAGGGAACAAAGAGAATTTAAGAGATCGAAAAGGAAGAACACGTTTGTTGATTATTATAATTAAGCTTAATTATATGTGTTTGAGTGAAATTCCAGCTCAAATTCGCGTTTTCTAACTTATGTCACGATCATTATGATTCGTAAATTGACGTGTCTTGATTTGATCTTTATTATTAATATGCATCAATTATTGAAAACAACTTTGTAAATGCGTGATTTAGTGTGGGTATGTACACCTTTAATTTGTTACTGCTGAGCTGACCAAAATCTATGTGAAATCTATGACTAAATTACTTTCTTTTCACGCAGCCATTATTATGTATAGTTCTATAGAGATATCATGAATATATGCTTTGAAATAGCTTAAAGAAAAAAGAAAATGAAAGAAAAACCAACATATATTGCGGTTTTAATTAAGATGCATCGTACATCCATGCATATTTAAGTTTTTATTCCGGTGGTCTCTTATGAGAACATCCTCATGTCATGTGTCACACATGGCTTCATATCAAATATATATGATTAAGTAAATAAATAAGTTCTAACTGAATATTAATAAATTAAAATTGGGTGTAGCGTCCCTATGTAAAACATCCTCACATTAAAACTGCTTTTTTATTTGGGCACCATTGAAGGTTGCTAACACTTTATTAAATTAGTGATTTTGGGATTTTCCACCTCCCATTAAATTAGTCTACATATCTCGGAATTCTCAATTATTAATGCATGTCACATATATATTTAACTATATTAAATTAGTATTAGCATTATTCAGGAAAAGCAATGCAAAACTCAATTGTTAAGGTTGTTAGACCACTGTTAACAATATAAAGTAAGTAGGAAATCGAGTTAACGTTGAACATATACAAAACGTGTTTTGAATAAATGGTTACATATAAAGTCCAAGATATCCTTGATTATATTTTATGTAAAACTATTAGTACTCCCTTAGCAACTTCTGAAATGATATGAGTTTAATACAAAATTGGTAAGGTAAAAGAGAAAAAAAAAGTGTGTTAGCTGAAAATAAGTATCATCTCAAGTGAAAGAAGTTTTCTAAAATGGAAAGTTTCTATTTTAGAAAATGGACCAAAATTTAAACAAAAAAAAACAGAGGGAGTCTTGAGTCTGGATTAAATTTGTAACATAGTAAAATTAAGGTTTACCCACGGTTTGAATAATAGGGTTATTTCTTGGGATGGAGTAGGTACTAAATGTTGTTCAAACAAATTCGATGGCTGATTGCTGAATTTAATTGATAGAGGAAAAATATCCTGGAATAAAGACCTCCGAAAGTATAAAAATTCACGTCAATATAGATAGAGAAAATGTTTGGGTGAGAATTACCAATAGAAACGGAAAAAAAATATACTCCTATATTTTACCAATATTTCTAATACTTCAAAATCAAGGCTTGACATGGCAGATGTACTAGTACTCAAGCTTTGATGAGCTTCTGAGTACAAAATATACCATGCATTTTCACTATCATTATCTTCTAAAATAGAGCTACCTTCTTTATTTTGCAGCCATCGCTTAGGAATCTGTTGCATATATCACATAAAGATGATCGCAGTCGAAGTAATTACAAACCGTCTATGCCGAATAGATTAAGTGGCTCAGAGGTAGGCGATGGAAGTGGCTGGTCGGGTTTACCTTGGTCGTCCGGAAGGGGGGGTTCGGGTTATGGTTCCTCAGTTTCACTTTCAAGAGGCTCAGCAGGCTTTGGTGGTGTTTGTAATTGATCGCGAGGAGGCGGCTCAAGTTGTTGGTATTTGGGTTTATTTTTCTCCAGCATAAGGTAAGTGGTGTAATACCAAAAGAGTAGTATTCTACTTTGAGAGACCACTGTGTCTCTGATCCTACTGCCTCCAAAGGAAAGTCGATCAAGTGCCTGCAGAAGACGGAAATTCCAGATTGATTGAACAGGTAATGGTAGAAACAAACATAACATCAAGTATTTTTTTTCATCAGCATAAGGCAAGAATAGAGTGTTAATTAGAATGCATCACTCACTTGGTCGCCAGTCTGAATGTCAAAGGAGTTCTGATGATCAAACTGAAGCCCGCTGAATTCATTAATGCAAAGCCCTTGAAATGCCCTGAACATAAAATAACCACGCTTAAATATAGTTATCATTATTCAGGAATGGCGTAGTTAACCTCAAGCAAATACTATAAAGTAAGGTGTAAATCACGAATGAAGCTACCATCTGATGAGAGAAACACGAGGAATCCAGCGGAAGATGATTGGTGTGTTCCCTGCATTGACGTAGTAGCCTCCAAATACAATGAATAAAGTCATAAAAGATGGTCCTACTGCCAGAGCTGCTTCAGTGGTCGGAACCATAGCACCAACAGTTAGGCCACATCGCAGATGCAGCAAAGGATTCAGTGGTTACTATTCCACAGAACTTCCCAAATCTAGAGAACAACATTTTTTAGCACAAGGCTTGCCCAGAAACGAATAGAAAATGCTTGAATTCAGAAATTTTTCTATAACTTCACTTGATGTGCATAATGATGCTTGTAAAAATTTCCAATGTGGGTATGCAATATCTAAGGGTACATCATATTCGGCAACTATTCTACTTCTAGTGAAAAGGTCCTGAGATAGAAGTGTTGGATCAGGATGTACAGAAATCTTTAATTGACACATACCATTATCCTAAAGATGAGTAACTACCAACTGAGGGTATCAGTAAAAATAACTCACCTTGACAATGTAGGATGAAGACGGGTCATGGGGTATAAAACGGTACCAAAGAGCAGCGGGAATGCTGCTCCAACAGGGATCTCAGCTAATAATTTTGACAGTAAATATGGCCCTAACAAATAGGACCCTTTCGCTCTTTCTCTATCGACAATCACACGTTCCTTAGGAAATACGCCGACTGTCTTTGATAGTGCAGCCATTGCAGTGTTTATAGCCGCAACCTGAATAAGACATCCCAAGAAGTACAGGTATGACATTAAGGTTTATTGCGTAGGTGTTTAGTATGGCCAAACATCTGAAGTACTAGTAATTTACTCAGAATTAAATGGATCCTGGTTGGAAATCTATGTCAAACGAGTATTCTAGAATATAAAATGACATTCTACTACTGGTTCATTAAAAAACATCAACAAAATATATATGTTGTGCAAGGATAAAATTGCACATACATGTAAGACCACTGCTAAACCCAACCACACACGATTTCTGTTAAAACTCTAAGCAAACTATGAATGCGAACAAAGCTGTCAACTACTGCTTAACATGATCAAACTGGCGAAGAAACAGATTCTGCGGTTCAAATATCAAGACCTGGTCAGTGCCGTGGTATATATAAAACTTATTTTAGCCAAATAACTAGTACAGGGCCAGAATTCTAACCAAAGCTATATATGGCCAGTGCAAATATACGAAGGCCAAACTTCAGATGAGTTCTCATATTTTTTTGTGGTGCGGTATCAAAAGAAGTATGACAAGTTGATACATTAGCAAATGATAAGAATTAATGAAAAAATGAACATTTAGCGATACCAAAGCAGAACAAAGGCAGTTTGGACTATCCATCATAAGATAATATCACTAACAAGAGTACTTAATGCATGCATGTGCCTACTTGTGTGTGGAAATAAAGATCAAGCAAGCAAGCGGGACACGGAATTAATCCAATCTTTCAGTCTTTCTGCAACATATCTGTAAGACAGCACTGGCAGTAAAGAAGTCAAAGCCTTAACACACCTGAAGCAATCCCATTCTATCTTGTATCGATGTCTGTGACCTTCCCATTCTCCAAAAGACAGAACCAAATATGATAGCTGATGCTATTGACATCCTTGATCGAACTTTATTTGTTGGGCCATCACGAGAAGCCTAGATATCCATAAAAATTGACCAAACATACAAGAGACAGATAAACATCTTCAAGTATGAATTTGATGTTTTAACAAAATGCTGCAAATAACAAATAAGAACTAAAACTAGGCAGATATATAACGCCCATAATATCCAAATTTTGGAAGTGGCCCGAGTCCACATGACTAGGATAATACTATAATGCATGGGTAATGATGAAACCAACAAACATTCACCACCTTGAACAAACAAGATTGTCTCACTAGAAAATACAGATAACATAGAGTAAATATACAAAGTTTGTTGGCCAGCACATTCCTGTTTATTGGTGCTCACTTGGCAACCTTATCACATTAATGTAGTCAAAACATAGAAATTGATTTCTACATTGTCATATTAGGGAACTGATATGCCTTATTCATGTCATTCCACTTAGCAAAAAGATGAAAGTCAGCTTCTTATTGCCATCATGGCAACTCATCTGCACAAATATGAATACAACTCTTTGTATAAGAGGATATGTAAACCTATTTATGTAATACTCATTTACTAAGTTTAATGACAGATTATTTGTGTTTATTTACCTGCATCCATGCACGTCTGAGGAGCAAACGGAATTGCCTCCACCAACCACCTTTACCTTTTGTAATAGCTTTCTTCCTCAAGATTGTGGTGCCCTTAAGATCTAGCTCTGTAAGTGAAATTCCATATAGAGTTGATGGAATCTGCTCAGAAAATGACTCAATAAGACCATCTATTCTTTTCTGAGAAGTGTCAACACTCTCAGCAGAACTGTAGTCTACTGAAATGAGATCAGCCAAAAATTCAGCCGGATTGACATGATCAGGGCAGATGAACCTGTCATTTACTTACACGGTCAACTGATAACTTCACAATAAGAATAGCTTCTTGTTATATCTATAAGATTTGAACTAGATGCAATTTCACATGAGCCCAACTCAACAAATCTCATTTTAGCGACATAATTCTGAAAAATAGCCAAATAATGATACTTCCATTTTATTTTACCACGATAAATGAAATTAAATACAAAATAACTTTTCTGTAAGTATAATTATATGATAACTATTGAGATTCATTCTCCTCCTTAATGCATTCTATATGAATGGCGAGATAACAAGTTAGTTTTCATTGCCATTTCTAAATAATGGTGTATACAAAGCCTCAGCAGCATAATTTGACCAAGTCTCAGGTATTAACCATGTTCACAAGTCTGCTCAACAAGGAGCATCAAACCGACCACCATCTCTATTAATGTTCTGTGCAAAGTTCAAAACACACGATCGAGTGTTTAAAGTATAAATTGGTTCCTTAGCTTGGAACTGATGTAAAACCAGGGTTTTTTCTTTAGCCAGGAATGCATTTTATATATGAAGACAAGGTTCGAGGATATTATGAAATTAATATTACATATGCAATATCAAGAATCACACGTTATTGGAAGTAGATGATTCATCAAATTATGCCTGTGTATATGCAATATCAAGAATCATACGTTATTGGAAGTAGACGATTCAGCAAATCATGCCTGTGTGCATAGATAATTGTGTTTTAAAAAAAAAATTTAACGCTCAAAATGCTCTTAGGATGAGTTGAGATTTTCACTACAACAGTAGAACTTGAAAGAACAAAATAGATGTAAGTCCTCTGATGGTTTGGCGAATTTTTGATGGTGATGAATGCAGGAAAATGCAGATCACGACATAGAGATTTACGTGGTTCGATTTACTGAGGTAAATCTACGTCCACGGGAAGAAAAGAGGGCAGAGTTGTATTGCTTGATCTGTTTTCTACAGCTTACAATACAGACTTGCTATTTGATATTTGATCTCTAGAGAACTTTTTCCTATCTGATCTAAGTTCTATTTATACATTGAACTAAGATCGTGGCTTGCATCACCACTAACTAGGTCGTGGCTTACATCATCACTAATTAGGTCGTGGCTTACATCATCACTAATTAGATCGTGTAGTGGATGTCGTGGAGGTCATGAGATCTTGCATGGGTCCACCACTGAATAGATCGTGTAGTGGAGGTCGTGGAGGTTCTGCATGAGTCCACTATCTCCCAGTTCGGTCGAATACTGAGACCGAACTGCTGAACTATTGCCGAGCAGCTTTTGCCGATCTGAGAGTAGAGCTTGATTGGTCAGCTTTTACCGAGCTGTAGGCTGGGGCCGAACTCTTTGGTAATGCCGAACTGATTGGTCGGCTTTTACCGAGCTGTAGGCTAGGGCCGAACTCTTTGGTAATGCTGAACTGATACTCTTCCTTGGTCTTTGGGCTGATGGGCCATCACTGCTATTGGGCTTGTTTAGTCCGTACCCCATCACTACCCCCCCCGAAAAGCGAAGTGAATCACTTCGGCGAAGCGAGTCACTTCGGCATTTTGATAAAGGTACGGGGGAGGCTGACGTCAGGGGACGTGCCTTGCGCGTGACTGCATTAAATGCGACAGTAAAATCTGGCCGTTGAATCCTGAAAAGGTGGGATTCGAAACGGTGCGATGATTTTGAAATTTTCTCCGAATCTGATAAATATGTCCCTTCCTCATCATTTGAATACTTTTGCTATAGCTTCTTCTGCACTCTATCTTCTTCGCGTAAAAATTTTCTTCCGCTTTCAAGAATTTTTTCAGAACTTCTTCAGACTTTCGAAGAGTAAGAACTATGTCTTCTTCTTCTTCTTCTGAGTCAGGTAGCGGTAGGAAAAGGGGTAAGGGGTCTTCTAGCCGGAAAGAATCTGGGGAGAAGACCGTAGAGTATTTTCACAGCGTCTTGAGTAAGGATACTGTGATATCCATATACGAAAAATATCTTCTTCCCAGGGGGAAGGCGGTGGTTCCCGACGACGATCATAGGGCTAACGAGCCGCCGGAGGGTTATGCCACCGTTTACGAAGCCTGCTTAGAATGCGGGCTTCGTTTCCCTCTTCCCCCACCTTTTGTAGAGCTTCTTGATTTCTTTCAACTCCCTTTAGGTCAGGTGACTCCGAATTCTTGGAGGCACTTATCGGCCTTTGCTGCCGAACTGCGTAGGCTAGATAAGGATCTGTCTCTGAGGGCAATCCTTAATTTTTTCCAGTTTAAGAGGAAGGGATCTTGGTTTTACTTGATCCCTTTACAGCCTTTTAGGGCCTTCTGCAAAACCAAATGGCCGAAATGGCAAAACCGCTTCTTTTTTTATAATAGGACAGCGGCTCCGGGCTTTCCCTGGAGAGGGCCGAAGTCCGTGATTCCTCATCCTCGGTTAGAACCGTTGGCCGAGCTCGAGGGCGAGCTCAATAAGATTCCTATGATTAGGAAACAGTACTCGGAAACTGAGCTCGTCAAGGGCGACCTCGTGTTCAATATCTCGTCTTCGGACGAAGAAACTGAGGGTGAGGATTTCTTTTTTATGCTTTACTGCTTTAGCGGCGAAAACTAACCTTGTTTCCTTGCTTTTCGGCAGTGAACATGCTAAATAAGCTCAGTCGCCAATCCTCTGAGTCCAAGGAGCCGGAGAGGCCGAAAACCACCAGCTCGGCGTCTGATGCCGAGAAGAATCCGAAGAGGCAGAAGACCTCTTCGGATCCAAAGAAACTGGAGTCGACTTCGGCAAGTAGGAAGGGGAAGACCCAGAAGCCCCCGAGAGCGCCAGAGAAAGACGTGGTCTTGGCGCCTCCTTCGGAACATATCTGTGAGCCCTTTTTATGGCCCACGGACTTCGCCGAGGTGAATTCTCTTCTTGATTTTCTGGCCTTGCTTTTTTCCTGTATTTTTTGTTGCCCCTCTGTTGACTTTTTGCTTTTTCCATTTTCATAGGAACGATATGCTCTCCAAGCTCGTCACCGTCGAACTCTCCAAAGCGTCCAACGACTATGCTGAGATGCAGAGGAAGTTGGCGGCTGCTTGTCACCGGGCCGAGCAGGCTGAGGCAAACTTTGAGAAAGCCAGAGCTGCTAGGATTTCGGCCCAGGATGAAGCTCAATTTGCCAAAAACCAGCTCGTCATCCAGCGAGAGCAGACGAAACGGAGGGATGCTGCCGCCGTGGTTGCCCAAGGAGAGGCTCTCCGTGCTTTCGCGGAGAAACTCTTTCTGAGCAACCAATTTTCGGCCTTTGTCGGTGATCTGCTGAAATTGATGACCGATAAAGCCGAGCAGGGTCCCGAAGTCATCCTGCCGCTGTACGGCCGAGAGATAGCAGCTCGGCTTCAGAGTCTGCCGGTGCTTGAGGAGCTTGCTTCGTCCTCGGTCCTGCTTTCTGCAGACCAAGTTCGTAGTTGCCGAGCTGACCGCGATGAGAACATGGAGGCTATCTTTGCCTCCATAGGGTCAGTTTCACCCGCTCCAATTTTCCATGGAGAGGATGAGACCGAGCAGCATGAGCGGCAGACCGGCGATGAGCAGGCCGAGCAGGAGGCGCAGCAGATCGGCTACGGTGGCGCCGAGCAGGCTGGGGAGAGCAGGGAGGCCGAGGCTGAAGCTGAAGCAGACAAGGAGAAGGAAGCTGAACCTCACCGAGAAGGCGGAGACGAAGCTGGCGGAGTATGATTTCGTCTCCCTTCTCTTAGTTTAGTTTCTTCCTTCTTGTAAAACGGCATTGAAGCCCTTGTGTAGAAAAAATTTTTTCTTATGAATGAAAAAATTCTTCTTTCTGCTCTTGTGTCTTCGTATAGCCTTTCGTACTCTCTTTTACTCCTGTTGTGGTTTACTACCTGCTCCGTAATCTGAAATGCCGAACTGACATAGCTGCTCTATATTCTGAACTCTTAAGGAGCTGGAGGTACTTCACTGGAAGCGGCTGTACTCTTCGGCTTTAGACGAAGCTGAGAAAAGAGCCATAGCTGACCAGGTGAAGAATGACGAACTCTTGGCTCGTTCAGTGAAGCTGGAGGCCGACAATAAGGACTTAGAGTCCGAAAAGAAAGATCTGGAGGCCGAGCTGAATACCGCCGTCGCTGAGAGGACTGCGTATGAGGATTTCATCTGCAGGCGCGGGGGAATGACCATCTCTGAAGTTCAGGAACGAGTTGACGAACTGTGGGAGGAATATCATGTACTCCGGAGGAACAATGCGCTGGAGAGCTCGGCTTGCCAACAAGTCGTGAAATCATTGCGGCGCTGGGCTTTTCGGTACGACATCATTCTTTCCCGGCGTCCCTCAATCGAGAGATTCCTTAGGCATTTCCCGTCAACAGATGGTCACACTCCAGCTCAAACCCCTGATTCACTTGCTCAAAACCTTACTCCAAGTCAGCAACGAACTCAGGAACAGCCGGAAACGTCAAGACGAGAACGGACTCAGGAGCAACCGGAAACGTCAAGACAAGGACGGACTGAAGTTCGTAGAGGAGCTGTGATTATGAGTGAGCAAGATCAACAAATGCTTCGTGAAGAGACTCTTCGCCGCCGAGGTGCTAGAGCTTCCCGGGCTCAGGGAAGAGGCGGTAGGTCGATTAGAGCATCTCGTCGACCTGCTTATTCTTCAGCTGCCGAGAACGCCCGAACTCGGCTTCACGAGGATTTTGTGAATAGATGGCTCAACTTTAGCAACCAGGGACAGTAGAATAGTCCTTTGTAATAGCGTAACGCCTTCTCGTAGGGCAGCGGAGTTGTATGCCGAACAAGTTTTAATAAATGAAATCTTCATTTCGCTTCTATCACTGCGTATTTACAGCTCAGCGAAAAAATTTCATCGTGCTCGTCCTCGGTCTTATGAAGTAAACTTCTTTAACCGGACTCGTCCTCGGTCTTATGAAGTAAGCTTCTTTGACCGGACTCGTCTTTGGTCTTATGAAGTAAACTTCTTTGACCGGACTTAGTCCTCGGTCTTATGAAATAAACTTCTTTGACCGGACTCGTCTTTGGTCTTATGAAGTAAACTTCTTTGACCGGACTAAGCTTGTGTCCTAATTTGGCGAGTTTTATCGCTTGGATCGGACTTTCCCTTGTCCTAATTCGGCGAGTTTTATCGCGTGGATCGGACTTTCCCTTTGTTGCAGTTCGTTTCAGACGAACTGCTTGTTTCTTAAGCCGAATTGTGGTCTTGTATCCTCCTTAGAAGCTTGGACTCACAATCGTTGGCTTATTGTTGCAGTTCGTTTCAGACGAACTGCTTGTTTTTTAAGCTGAATTGTGGTCTTGTATCCTCCTTAGAAGCTTGGACTCACAATCGTTGGCTTATTGTTGCAGTTCGTTTCAGACGAACTGCTTGTTTTTTAAGCTGAATTGTGGTCTTGTATCCTCCTTAGAAGCTTGGACTCACAATCGTTGGCTTATATATGTTCTAAAAAGGGGATCAGCCTTTGAAGAACAAGATACCTCAGTAACATTTGTAAGAGACGACACGCACATAGACAGACACAACGCATATAGACAAACAAAACGCAAGTAAAAAACAAAGAAAGCACATACCCCTAGGACCGAACTAGACACAAGACTGACTGACCGGACTGTCTCTTACAAATGGAACTTCTTGAGGTTGGAAACGTACCATGTTCGGGGTGCTTGTTCTCCTGACATGTGAGTCAATTTATAAGACCCTTTGCCGAGGACTTCTGGCACCCGATATGGACCTTCCCATGTGGGTTCGAGTTTGCCCAGCTTTTCTGCTCGGCTTACTTCGTTGTTTCTCAAGACGAGATCTCCCACTTGAAATTGCAGCTTTTTCACCCTTTGGTTATAATACCGGGCTACTTGCTCCTTGTACTTGGCTGCTTTTATGCAGGCCAATTCTCTTCTTTCTTCGGCCAGATCTAGTTCGGCTCTCAGTCCGTCCTCATTCAGTTCTGCTGAGAAATTAAGAGTTCGGGGACTGGGTATGCCGATCTCAACCGGAATCACGGCTTCGGTGCCTGACTCGTGCTAATTTAGTATTCAAAAGCGTCACCCGCAAGTGTACGAGTTAAGTAGCACGTGGTAAGCTAAATTATCGATCCACGGAGACTAAAAGCCGGTTTGAATACTATGATGTAACTTTGAACACTATCTAGACTAATAAAATGGGTTTTTGGTTTTCTTAACTAAGATCAAAGAACAAATAAGCTAGTAAGACAATTAACTAAGAAAAACAAACAAACAAAGATAGGTTTTCACACAAATTGGGAAAGTATAGGGAAATGGATCCGTTAGAATGGATCAAGGATTTCATCTATGGGTCATGCTCATCTATTGGGCCTCAAATGCGGTTAGGAAAGTCGGGATAATCGGTTAGACCCCCTCTCGGGTGCATCTAACACGTGGGTCAATCTCTAGTGTAGGAGTCTCGTCCATACAATTCGAGATTGACTCCAAAGCACAACGGACCCAAGCCCTCTCTCTAGCTTATGCATCTCTCGATTACATATAATGCACGGAGTTGTTGATTACACATCTATCCTAATCTTGTATTTCTCAATAACATCAATTAGGTACAAGATTTATCTAATTGGTAGCTAAGCAATTAGATATTAAAAGACCAAGGTTCAACAAAACCAACAAAAGAGATAGATACGCATTCAACCATAGATTCAATCCATACAATCCATTCAAACTTCACCAAATCCCTACTAAAAGCTTAGCTACTCATTGTCAAAGCTAACATAAAAGCAAAAACAAGGAAAACAAAGCTACACATAATAGAAATGATACTAGAACTCCCTATGGTGGAATTGATGGTGGGGGGTCTCCTTCCTCCAATCTCTTGGAAATGGGAAGCTCCTTGACTTCAAATCCTCTCAAAACCTTACTTTCTTGCTAAGATTCGTGGTGTGGGAGTTAGGGTTTGGAAATGAGTGAGAACCCTTTTATATCCGGAGTAAGAAAGAGGCAAAGTTGGCAACAGCGACAAATCGCCCGGTCGGGCGATCTGTAAGTCGGAATATGCCCGGTCGGGCGATCTGGGTAAATCGCGATGAGGCTTCAAACCCCCGGTCGGGCGTTTTGTTGGATGAAAAACGCCCGGTCGGGCGAACTTTCTGTTTTCTTCGCCCGACCGGGCGTTTTTTATATGAAATTCGCCCGGTCGGGCGAACATTCTGTGGTCAGCCCGTTCGCTCCGTTTTGCCCGTTTTAGACCTGTTCTTGCATCAAAACTCCGACAAACTTGTTAACTCTAAAAAATAGCTGAAAAGTGGGTGAAACATATACTTTATACCTCAAAAGATTCAACAACATGTGTTAATCACCCATCTAAACATCCTAAACTATGAGTTTGTCAACTCCCCCAAACTTAAACATTTGTTAGTCCTCGAACAAGAAGAAAGAAACAAGACATACAAACTCATGCAAGGATGTGGAGTGTCATCATTGCCTCAATAGAAATAAAATACGACAAGTATCAATGGCCTCGGATGCATGTAAAGTATTATGAAATATAGCTTCAAGTTACTATCATGTACTCAACCTTGCCAATTTGCCCTCTCAAGGAGAAAATGCAATGTGCATTTTAGAAATTTCACTCACTCTCAAAGTATATAAACTCTTGACATAACTCTCAAATCATCAAAACATGCATAGTTTACCATAGGCTTGCTCGAAATTTACACTCTCCTCTACTATGGTGTGATTAAAGATATAAGGTCCGAAAGGTCTTTTCAAAAGGTTGTAATGTAGGCTCTTTGGATAGGTGAGGCAATTTTCGGCTAAAGTGACTTTAATTCCCAATATCTTGCTCAACTTCACCAACTTTCTTCCCCAATCTAGCTAGTTCTAGGCTTCCCTAGACTCTTCTCATCTACCAACATTCCACTTTTGTTCTTCACCTCTTTTTCAACCTTCACACACCCTTTCCAATAAATGCCAATTATTAACTATTTCTCACTTTCAATTTTCTTTTCTTTTCTCTCTCTTTTTTTTTTCTATTTCTTTTCTTTCTTTTTCTCCATGCTTTGCATGGTAACATCACTATTCTTTCTTTCTTTTTCTTTTGTTTTTCTACCTCAATAAGCTTCTATTTCATTTGCTAATTCCCCCTTTCAAACTTTCATTTCCTTTTGATTTTTCAAAAATAGAACACAAGAAATCCAACCCCATGGTTTGTCAAAGGAAAGGTTATTGGCTCAAAGTGGGCTAACAAAGATTATTAACATGATAACGGGTAAAAGTAGAATTTGGCTAACAAGGATGGCCTAACGTCCTCCCTTATCTCTATGATCACTATGTAGACTCAAAGAAATCGCGAGCAAGTTCTAGAAACATACGACATGTTTGAGATAAATCACACATTTAGGAACAATATAGGCTCAATTCTCACAAGGTCATTTTGGCAAAAGACAAGGCACCATGTAATTCACTTTAGGCAATTTGAAATGAAAAATCACATGTTCTTCAGCCATATCAACAAGGTTTTCGAAAGTTTTTGCACAAAATCATCATTGGCAACTCCTCCATCATGTCTCACACTCGTTCAAATTTCAATTTTTCTCAACCCTACTATCATCCTAGCCAAGGGAGATAATTCAACACAAAAGGAAACAAGAAAAACAAACCTAAAAAGAAAAACAAAGACACAAACACAAGTGGAACAAGGAAACAAAACCACATAAGTTTACATGCCCACATATCATCATCAAATATCATCAAAAGAATAGGGGTACAGGCCGGGGTATCATCATCAAATAAAGAGGGAGAGAGGTAAAAGAGGGAATCCACTAGACACCCCCCAAACTTATTCCAAGCAAAGCTAGGATAAGTTTGAAAGAGAGTGGATCTCCCATGGACCTTCACTGCGGAGGAGGAGGCGGATGCTGCCACTGGCCACGGAATTCATCGAATCGGGCACTGATGTTGGCCCATTGTGCATTGTTGAAATCAGTGAATTGGGTCCAGTTGGTTTCGAACTGGTCCCATCGCGCTTCATTCTGGACCCAATATTCCTGCTGACGCAACTCCATCCGTGTCAACCTCTCATTGATCGAGCCGTAGTCCTCCTCTTGTCGCTCTTGTCGGCTTCGTGTCCTCTGCGTGCTTGTCCCGGCTTCATCTCCCCCTTGGTAGGTCGGTTGATCCTCACCTTCCTCCTCATTTTCTTCTTCATTCTGCTCGTTCCCCATCTCGATCTCGGGAAAGCCCATGTGGGGCGCTTCATCAACACTCGAGCTCGGGCTCACATCCCTAAATTGCAAGTTCCGCGGATTCACCGCCGTGACTTGTTCGTGGACCGCAGCCTTCATCTTCCAGTTTTCCTTGTGGAAAGGACCGTTCACATAGGTGTTGACGGTGTCCGGGAGGGGGTAATGATCTGCTGCCCTCTGTATCAAATATATCTGCCCTCGTTGGTCCACTCCGACCAGCCTTGTTCTTCTCAGAAAGCCGAAGTCCATCAAGTTGTCACCAATGTCGGCGACCAAGCCCCTCGTCGACACTCCCAGATGGAGTGCAATAGCTGACACAACCGCACCGACACAGAGTGTGCCGGTTTTCTTCTTCGAAGCCCTCTCAAGATGTTTGATCATGAAGTGGCCCAAATTCAAGGGAGCCTCCTTGTGCAAAATAGTCCATAACAGGAAGAGCTCGTCTCTCTGCACACTCCCATGCTCATGACGAGCGAAGGGGTAACATACACACGCCTTCTGGAGTAAGCGCAAGGCTGGGTTCCTAATGAGAGAACCCTTTGCCCTGTTGGCGGCGAAGTTGTCATCAACGGTAGTGATGGCCTTCCAGAAGTCATTCGCATTGTGACTGAAGTTAAACGGCTCTCTATACACCTCCCCTGAAAATCCAAAGATCTCCTTGAATTGTGCCATCGTCACTGTGTACTCAGCATTCCTCATACGAAACTTGATGGCAACTATCTCCCTCCTGTTCATGATTACCTCAAGGGTAGACAAGAACTCCAGTGTAAGCCTCTGATAGGAGGGGTTCCTCTGTGCCATGAAGAGCCCATTTAGTTGCCCCTCTTCACATAGCTCATTGAAGCACTGCTCAATGCCCAACCGTCGGATTGTGATAGGGCATGGATATCTAGCTACCCGGTAGGGTAGTTGTGAGAGTTCGGCCCATTTCTTCTTCTCTTCGGCATTCAAATTAACTCCAGAGTGGTTGGGCGCCATCGTTCACTACCTTTCGGGCTTAGAGTGATAGAAAACGGATTTCTCTCCTTTTTGCTTGTTCTTGAGTAAATCAACCGATTAATCGGTTCAACCCTTGAATTAGATGGATTGGGAGGATGGTATGTGTGTGAAATCAGTGTAAGTGGAAGATTTGAAGGTGGAGGGGCGAGAGAGAGTAGAGAGGAACGAGAGAGAAATGGGGGTAGGGTTTTGAAAGTGTAAAAACTGACCTGGTTTGCGTCTTTAAATCGCGCGAAGAAATCGCCCGGTCGGGCGATTTGCACTTTGAAAATCGCCCGGTCGGGCGAACTTTCTGGACAATCCCGATTTCATCAAACGCCCGGTCGGGCGATTTGCACTTTGCAAAACGCCCGGTCGGGCGAACTTTCTGGATTCCAAGTCCATTTCGCCATTTCGCCATTTCGCCATTTCTCCAGTTTTTTTGTCCGCTTTTCACCCATCAAAGCCTATCTCCTGTTCCACTTAAAACACACAAAACACACCAAAAACAAGAACAAAATAAAAACACACCAAAAACACAAAAGCTATAAATTTTACCTACTAGGGGTTGCCTCCCCCATAGCGCAATTGTTTAACGTCATTTGCCCGACGCTTTGCAAGCTCCACTACTCAATCAAGGCAACCACAAAGACCTCGTCTTGTTGCTCCTTGGTAAAGAACCTCTTGAGATTTTGACCATTTGCCTTGAACGTGCTTCCATCGGGTCCTTTGAGCTCCATTGTGCCATTGCTCATGACCTCCTTGATAGTGAAGGGTCCCGACCACTTAGATTTTAGCTTGCCCGGAAAGAGTCTCAACTTGTGGTTGAAAAGCAACACGGCATCCCCCTTGTGGAATTCACGCCTCTCAATCATCTTGTCGTGATACGTTTTCATTCTCTCCTTGTAGATTGAGGAATTAGCATAAGCTTCATTCCTAAATTCATCAAGTAAATTGAGGTGAAGCTTCCTTTCCTTGCCGGCCTTGGTGAAGTCCATGTTCATTTGCCTCACCGCCCAATATGATGAGTGCTTCAATTCAACCGGGAGATGGCATGATTTCCCAAAGACCAATTGATAAGGTGACATCCCGATTGGCGTCTTGTAAGCCGTCCTATACGCCCATAGAGCATCGTCAAGCTTGAGAGCCCAATCTCTACGGTTAGCATTGACACTCTTTTGCAATATTTGTTTGATCTCTCTATTGGCCAACTCGGTTTGACCATTAGCTTGTGGATGATAAGGAGTTGTCACCCGATGCTTCACTCCATGCCTTGCTAAGACCGCCTCTAGCCACCTATTGCGAAAATGAGACCCTCCATCACTTATGATAGCCCGAGGTGCGCCGAATCGCGTGAATATGTTCTTTTGAACGAATTTAATCACCACCTTTGAATCATTAGTTTGGGTAGGAATGGCTTCCACCCACCTTGATACATAGTCAACGGCTAGTAGAATGTATTGGAACCCACTAGATGGAGGAAAGGGCCCCATGAAGTCAATGCCCCACACATCAAACAACTCGACTTCAACAATTGTCGTCAATGGCATCTCCTTCTTCTTAGAAACACCCCCCATTCTCTGGCACTCGTTGCATCTTCTCACGTAGTCCTGGCAGTCTTTGGTGATGGTTGGCCAAAATAGACCACTTTGGAGCACTTTCATAGCAGTCCGGTTAGCTCCAAAATGCCCCCCACTAGGTGCGGTGTGGCAATGCATAATAACGGACTCCCACTCCTCTTGAGGGACACATCTTCTAATCACCATGTCGGCACATCTTCTAAAAAGACAAGGCTCGTCCCAAAAATAGAACTTCACGTCGTGGAAGAACTTCTTCTTTTGATAGTCCTCAAGTCCTTCGGGAATCACCTTAGCAACAAGATAGTTCACAATATTGGCATACCATGCCACTTGACCCTTGGCCACATAAAACAAATGCTCATCCGGGAATTCTTCATTGATGACCAACTTCAATTTTTCCTCTTCACTAGCATGCTCCAATCTTGAAAGATGATCCGCCACCACATTCTCACACCCTTTTCTATCTCGGATCTCCAAATCAAATTCTTGAAGGAGCAAGATCCACCTTATAAGCCTTGGTTTTGCATCTTGCTTAACAAATAGATGGCGGATGGCGGCATGGTCAGTAAAGACAATAGTTTTGGCCCCAATAAGGTAAGGGCGGAACTTGTCAAAAGAGTAGACCACCGCAAGCATTTCCTTCTCGGTAGTGGTGTAGTTAGCTTGAGCCGAATCCAATGTCCTACTAGCATAATATATCACCCGGAATATCTTGTCTCTCTTTTGTCCCAAAGCCGAGCCTACCGCCACATCACTTGCATCACACATGATCTCGAAAGGTTGAGACCAATCGGGGGAGATCAAGATTGGGGCACTCACCAACGCCGCCTTGAGCTTCTCAAATGCCTGCGCACATTCAAGAGTGAAATCAAATTTTACATCTTTAGCTAGTAAATGGCAAAGGGGTCTAGCAATATGTGAAAAATCTTTGATGAAACGCCTATAGAACCCCGCATGGCCTAGGAAGCTCCTCACGGCCTTCTCACTACAAGGATGTGGCAATTGCTCAATGGCAACTATCTTGGCTCTATCCACTTCAAGTCCTCCGGCTGAAATTTTGTGTCCCAACACGATCCCATCACGGACCATAAAATGACATTTCTCCCAATTGAGTACTAGATTGGTCTCCTCACATCTCTGCAAAACTTTGGTTAGATTATCCAAGCAACTATCAAATGTCATACCAAAAACAGAGAAGTCATCCATGAAAACCTCCATAATATTCTCAACCATATCATGAAAAATGGACATCATACATCTCTGAAAAGTAGCCGGGGCATTACAAAGCCCAAAAGACATTCTCCTAAATGCATAGACACCATAAGGACACACAAAAGCCGTCTTATGTTGATCCTCGGGAGCTATCAAAATTTGGTTATATCCCGAATAACCATCGAGAAAACAATAATACTCATGTCCGGCTAACCTATCCAACATTTGATCAATAAATGGAAGGGGGAAGTGATCTTTCCTAGTGGCCAAATTTAAAGCGCGATAATCAATGCAAACTCTCCACCCGGACACCACTCTAGTAGCTATCAACTCATCATTTTTCCCTTTCACCACAGTGGTGCCCCCCTTTTTAGACACCACTTGAGTAGGACTCACCCACTCACTGTCGGATATAGCATATATCATACCGGCATCTAACCATTTCAACACTTCTTTTCTAACCACATCTTGCATAATAGGGTTTAGTCGCCTTTGGTTTTGTACCTTAGGCTTATACCCCTCGTCTAAATGAATTCTATGCATGCAAACGGTTGGGCTTATTCCCTTAATATCCGATATGGACCACCCAATGGCTCTCTTATGCTTCCTAAGAACTCTCAACAATTTATCCAACTCGAAACTAGAGAGAGAAGATGATACAATTACCGGAAAAGTGTCATTCCCTCCAAGAAAGGCATATCGCAAGTGTAGTGGAAGTGGCTTCAACTCAAGCTTCTTGTTTTCCCCATCTTTATTGCTATCTTCACTTCCACTCCTAAGAGGTAGAAATTGTGGACGAAGTGATCTAGGGATTTCTTTAGCCGAGTCCAAAGCACCTACAAATTCCAACAACTCGGGGTTAGCATCCAAAACATCAAAAGAATGAGAAGAATACATGGAATGAGAAATGCATCTCTCTAATTGATCATCCAAGTAAGAGGTCGGTGCCACTCCTCCAACACACTCATCCATCACGGTCACAACATTGCAATGTTGTAGGCTTCCTCCCGGTTCCGCATCATGCCTCTTTAAGGCCTCATATATCGAAAATGTCACGCTCTCATCATTGAGGCGAAGTGTAAGTTCCCCTTTTGAAACATCGATCATGGCCTTCCCGGTGGCAAGGAACGGTCTTCCCAAAATAAGAGGTACAATTCTATCCTCTTCCATGTCCAACACCACGAAGTCAACGGGGAATATGAACTCATTCACCCTCACCAATATATCTTCTGCTATGCCCGAGGGATATGCCACCGATCTATCCGCCATTTGCAAAGTAATGCTAGTCGATCTCAATTTACCAATATTCAACTTGTTGAAGAAGGACAATGGCATAAGATTAATGCTAGCCCCTAGATCGCACAAGGCATTCCCCACAAAGCAATTTCCAATAGTGCACTCAATAGTGAAGCTTCCCGGATCTTGCATTTTGGCCGGCAACTTCCTTTGAATAATTGCACTGCAACTCTCCGTCAAGTTGACCGTCTCATAGTGCCCCCATTTCCTTTTTTGTGATACCACATCCTTGAGGAACTTTGCATAACTTGGCATTTGTTGAAGTGCTTCAACAAGAGGGATGTTAATTTGAACTTTCCTAAAGATATCCAAAAATCTTGAAAATTGTTCATCCTTCTTTTTCTTTTGCATCATTTGAGGGAAAGGAAGTTTAACTTCCGTGGGCTTAGGAGGAACTATTGTCTCGGCTTGATCTTTTGGTGGGCTCTTCGTTGATGCCTCCACTTCTATTGTCTCTTCTTCTTCGGGTTGCACAATAGCTTCCTTTTCGGGCATAGGGGGGCTCTTATAGCTTGTTCCACTCCTCAAATTGATAGCCTTGCAATCCTTTGGGTTAGGAATGGTGTTGCTTGGGAATTGCCCCGGTTGATGAAGTTGGCCCACGGCTTGGGCAATTTGACTCATTTGATGCTCCAAAGCCCCCATTCTCGTGGTGACCTCCACTACCGCCGTCTCAACCTTATCAATTCTCTTAGTAGATTGTGTCATGATTCCATCGGTCTTCTCCATTAGAGCTTTTAGAAGCTCATGGGTGACATCATCACTTGAAGGTTTAGAATTGGTGGGCACATTAGCGGCCCCACTTGTCGACCCACTAGGTGTAGGGAAATGAGGTGGTGGAGGTGGTTGGATAGCATTGTTTGGATTGCCATAAGAAAGGTTTGGATGTGCATTGAAGGGTGAGCGATAGCCTTGGTAATTACCACCCCCATTGTTAGGGCGATAGTTGTAGAAGTTCCTTTGATTCCCTCCTTGATGCACATAATTGACATCTTCCACGGTATGTAAAGGCTCTCCCATAGGTGCCACTCCCAAACTAAGGCCATCCACCTTTTGATTCAACAACATCATTTGTTGGTTGAGAAGATTGAATGCATCCGAATCCACAACCGAAGCCACCGGCATTGAACTATCTCGGCCCGAGCTCCAACCCTTGCTAGTATAGGCAAGCCTTTGAAGCATCTTCTTGCACTCCTCGACCCCCTTGTCCAAGAATGAACCCCCCGAACCAAAGTCTAATTGACTCTTGATAAACTCCGAGCATCCATTGTAGAAGAGGCTCACTTGATGGCCCGGAGATAACCCATGGTTGGGGCATTTCTTTAGCAAGGCGTTGAATCTCTCCCAAGCCTCGAACATAGACTCTTGGCCCTTCATTTTAAAGTGGGAGATCTCTGCTTGGAGGTTGAGAGTGGAGCTTAGAGGGAAGAATCGATCCAAAAACTTTTGGGCTAAGTCGTCCCAACTTGTAACCGAGCCCGGCTCAAGGTTATCAAACCAATCTCTAGCATATCCCGACAATGAGAATGGAAATAGCCTAAGTTTGATTGTATCGTCGGGAACCCCATTAAGCTTAGTTGTATTGGCAATCTCTAAGAATTTAGATAAGTGCCTATTAGGATCCTCCGTGGGCCTTCCCGAGAAAACACGTTGCTCCACAAATTGAATCAATCCTGTCTTCAACTCAAAATTGTTGGCATTCACCCTTGTATCATAGGGTGGATGTGGGATATTGACGTTCCCAAATGCATCTCTAACCGGAGCCTCTCGCCTCCTTTCCTCCTCTCTTTCCCTTCTCATCTCCGCCATTTCTTGTTGTAGTTGGAGAATGATTTGGTCTTGATTTAATGGAGGTGGAGGTGGAGGGGGAATTCCCTCATTGTTCCCATGTGGATTTTCCATTGGCTCAACTTGATGTTGAGCTCTTGCTCTTCTCCTTCGTCCTCCTCTTCTTCTATTGGCGGCTTCTATCTCTAAATTAATCGGCTCAAGGGGTAAACGACTTGAGCGCGTGAGCATAAAAACCTACACAACACAAGAGAGGAAACAAAGTCAAAATAGAGCTAAACTAGAAAACTAAACTAGATAATTAAAGCAAGTAAAATGTCTAAACTAGTATTCTCTATCTTTTCACAATATCAAACACAAAAGCAAATATAGTCCCCGGCAACGGCGCCAAAAACTTGACTCGTGCTAATTTAGTATTCAAAAGCGTCACCCGCAAGTGTACGAGTTAAGTAGCACGTGGTAAGCTAAATTATCGATCCACGGAGACTAAAAGCCGGTTTGAATACTATGATGTAACTTTGAACACTATCTAGACTAATAAAATGGGTTTTTGGTTTTCTTAACTAAGATCAAAGAACAAATAAGCTAGTAAGACAATTAACTAAGAAAAACAAACAAACAAAGATAGGTTTTCACACAAATTGGGAAAGTATAGGGAAATGGATCCGTTAGAATGGATCAAGGATTTCATCTATGGGTCATGCTCATCTATTGGGCCTCAAATGCGGTTAGGAAAGTCGGGATAATCGGTTAGACCCCCTCTCGGGTGCATCTAACACGTGGGTCAATCTCTAGTGTAGGAGTCTCGTCCATACAATTCGAGATTGACTCCAAAGCACAACGGACCCAAGCCCTCTCTCTAGCTTATGCATCTCTCGATTACATATAATGCACGGAGTTGTTGATTACACATCTATCCTAATCTTGTATTTCTCAATAACATCAATTAGGTACAAGATTTATCTAATTGGTAGCTAAGCAATTAGATATTAAAAGACCAAGGTTCAACAAAACCAACAAAAGAGATAGATACGCATTCAACCATAGATTCAATCCATACAATCCATTCAAACTTCACCAAATCCCTACTAAAAGCTTAGCTACTCATTGTCAAAGCTAACATAAAAGCAAAAACAAGGAAAACAAAGCTACACATAATAGAAATGATACTAGAACTCCCTATGGTGGAATTGATGGTGGGGGGTCTCCTTCCTCCAATCTCTTGGAAATGGGAAGCTCCTTGACTTCAAATCCTCTCAAAACCTTACTTTCTTGCTAAGATTCGTGGTGTGGGAGTTAGGGTTTGGAAATGAGTGAGAACCCTTTTATATCCGGAGTAAGAAAGAGGCAAAGTTGGCAACAGCGACAAATCGCCCGGTCGGGCGATCTGTAAGTCGGAATATGCCCGGTCGGGCGATCTGGGTAAATCGCGATGAGGCTTCAAACGCCCGGTCGGGCGTTTTGTTGGATGAAAAACGCCCGGTCGGGCGAACTTTCTGTTTTCTTCGCCCGACCGGGCGTTTTTTATATGAAATTCGCCCGGTCGGGCGAACATTCTGTGGTCAGCCCGTTCGCTCCGTTTTGCCCGTTTTAGACCTGTTCTTGCATCAAAACTCCGACAAACTTGTTAACTCTAAAAAATAGCTGAAAAGTGGGTGAAACATATACTTTATACCTCAAAAGATTCAACAACATGTGTTAATCACCCATCTAAACATCCTAAACTATGAGTTTGTCAGTGCCGTACACCATCGAGTTCGGCTCCGATGTGACTTCGGTCATTTCGCCTGCCTTTGACTCCGGCAGCAGTGATTGCTATGCTTGATGGTGCCGATCTGATTGCTCGGCACTTTTAGGCGCAATCTGCAAACACTTGCTCTTTTTTGATCACCTCGGATGACCGCTATCCCTCCTTTAGTGGGGAAGGAGTTCGGCGAGGAAGCCTCTGATCGCCATGATCGGGCTTCTTTTTGTCTTCTCTAGATGAGCTGTCTAAAGACCGTTTTCGACGGTCTGCCTCATCGGCACGAGAAAACTGGTCCGCAATGTCCCACATCTCTTGAGCTGTTTGCGGACTGCATTCCACGAGCTTTCTGTAGAGAGCTCCGGGCAGGATTCCATTTTGGAATGCCGAAATGACAAGTAGATCATTGAGATCATCTACTTGTAGGCATTCCTTGTGGAATCTCGTCATAAAGTCGCTGATCTTTTCGTCGCGACCTTGACGTATAGAAAGCAGCTGAGCCGAAGTGATTCGGGCTTCCGCTTTCTGAAAGAACCTCCTGTGGAAAGCATCCATTAGATCTCGGTAAGATCTAATGCTGCCTTGGGGGAGGCTATCGAACCACCTTCTTGCGTTCCCGATAAGCAGCTCGGGAAACAGCTTGCACATATGGACCTCATTGAGACCTTGGTTTGCCATGTTATACTGATAGCGTCCCAGAAAGTCATGAGGATCCACTAACCCATCATAAGTCATCGACGGAGTTCGGTAGTTCTGTGGAAGGGGAGTTCGGGTGATATCGTCCGAGAACGGAGTCTTCAATGCTCCGTACATGGCGAACCCGACATCTCTTCGGTATGGAGGAGATGGAGATCTCCTGTGATTCCGGTACCGAGGAGGAACAGGAACATGTCGGGGTTGAGGATTCTTCTTCCTGGAAGGCACGGCACTACTGCGGTAGTGACTTTCATGTCTGGATGAGGAAGGAGAATCCACCGTTTTCGTCTTCGGTTCTTGGCTCTTTTGCAGGAAGGCTAAGAACTCATCCTGCTTCTCAGCCAAAAACAGCTTGACAGCCTCATTCAAATCAGGCTGCTGGGAAGACTCGGTGTGTGGACTGATGGTTTGGCGAATTTTTGATGGTGATGAATGCAGGAAAATGCAGATCACGACATAGAGATTTACGTGGTTCGATTTACTGAGGTAAATCTACGCCAGTGATGGTTTGGCGAATTTTTGATGGTGATGAATGCAGGAAAATGCAGATCATGACATAGAGATTTACGTGGTTCGATTTACTGAGGTAAATCTACGTCCACGGGAAGAAAAGAGGGCAGAGTTGTATTGCTTGATCTGTTTTCTACAGCTTACAATACAGACTTGCTATTTGATATTTGATCTCTAGAGAACTTCTCCTATCTGATCTAAGTTCTATTTATACATTGAACTAAGATCGTGGCTTGCATCACCACTAACTAGGTCGTGGCTTACATCATCTCTAATTAGGTCGTGGCCTACATCATCACTAATTAGATCGTGGATGTCGTGGAGGTCATGAGATCCTGCATGGGTCCACTACTAAATAGATCGTGTAGTGGAGGTCGTGGAGGTTCTGCATGAGTCCACTATCTCCCAGTTCGGTCGAATACTGAGACCGAACTGCTGAACTATTGCCGAGCAGCTTTTGCCGATCTGAGAGTAGAGCTTGATTGGTCGGCTTTTACCGAGCTGTAGGCTGGGCCGAACTCTTTGGTAATGCCGAACTGATTGGTCGGCTTTTACCGAGCTGTAGGCTAGGGCCGAACTCTTTGGTAATGCCGAACTGATACTCTTCCTTGGTCTTTGGGCTGATGGGCCGTCACTGCTATTGGGCTTGTTTAGTACGTACCCCATCACTACCCCCCCGAAAAGCGAAGTGAATCACTTCGGCGAAGCGAGTCACTTCGGCATTCTGGATAAAGGTGCGGGGGAGGCTGACGTTAGGGGACGTGCCTTGCGCGTGACTGCATTAAATGCGACAGTAAAATCCGGCAGTTGAATCCTGAAAAGGTGGGATTCGAAACGGTGCGATGATTTTGAAATCTTCTCCGAATCTGATAAATACGTCCTTTCTTCATCAGTTGAACACCTTTGCTATTGCTTCTTCTGCATTCTCTCTCTTTTGCGAAAAAATTTTCTTCCGCTTTCAAGAATTTCTTCAGACTTTCAAAGAGTAAGAACCATGTCTTCTTCTTCTTCTGAGTCAGGTAGCGGTAGGAAAGGGGATAAGGGGTCTTCTAGCCGGAAAGAATCCGGGGAGAAGACCGTAGAGTATTTTCACAGTATCTTGAGTAAGGATACTGTGATATCCTTACACGAAAAATATTTTTTTCCTGGGGGGAAGGTTGCGATTCCCGACGACCTTCATAGGGCTGACTCGCCGCCGGAGGGTTACGCCACCGTTTATGAAGCCGGCTTGGAATGCGGGCTTCGTTTCCCTCTTCCCCCTGCCTTTGTAGAGCTGCTAGATTTTTTTCAACTCCCTTTAGGTCAGGTGACTCCGAACTCTTGGAGGCACTTATCGGCCTTTGCTGCCGAACTGCGTAGGCTAGATAAGGATCTGTCTCTGAGGGCAATCCTTAATTTCTTCCAGTTTAAGAGGAAGGGATCTTGGTTTTACCTGATCCCTTTACAGCCTTTTAGGGCCTTTTGCAAAACCAAGTGGCCAAAGTGGCAACATCGCTTCTTTTTTTATAATAGGACAGCGGCTCCGGGCTTTCCTTGGAGAGGGCCGAAGTCCGTGATTCCTCATCCTCGGTTAGAACCGTTGGACGAGCTCGAGGGCGAGCTCAATAAGATTCCTATGATTAGGAAGCAGTACCTGGAGTCTGAGCTCGTCAAGGGCGACTTCGTGTTCGACTCCTCGTCTTCGGATGAAGAGACCGAGGGTGAGGAATTCTTTTTTGTGCCTTACTGCTTTTGTGGCGAAAACTAACTTTGCTTTCTTGCTTTTTGGCAGTGTACATGCTGAATAAGATTAGCCGCAAATCCTCCGAGCTTAAGGAGCCGGAGAAAGAGAAGGCTACCAGCTCGGCGCCTGATGCCGAGAAGAATCCGAAGAGGCAGAAGACCTCTTCGGATCCAAAGAAGCCGGAGTCGACTTCGGCAAGTAGGAAGGGGAAGACCCAGAAGCCCCCGAGAGCGCCAGAGAAAGACGTGGTCTTGGCGCCTCCTTCGGAACATATCTGTGAGCCCTTTTTATGGCCCACGGACTTCGCCGAGGTGAATTCTCTTCTTGATTTTCTGGCCTTGCTTTTTTCCTGTATTTTTTGTGGCCCCTCTGTTGACTTTTTGCTTTTTCCATTTTCATAGGAACGATATGCTCTCCAAGCTCGTCGCCGTCGAACTCTCCAAAGCGTCCAACGACTATGCTGAGATGCAGAGGAAGTTGGCGGCTGCTTGTCACCGGGCCGAGCAGGCTGAGGCAAACTTTGAGAAAGCCAGAGCTGCTAGGATTTCGGCCCAGGATGAAGCTCAGTTTGCCAAAAACCAGCTCGTCATCCAGCGAGAGCAGACGAAACGGAGGGATGCTGCTGCCGTGGTTGCCCAAGGAGAGGCTCTCCGTGCTTTCGCGGAGAAACTCTTTCTGAGCAACCAATTTTCGGCCTTTGTCGGTGATCTGCTGAAACTGATGACCGATAAAGCCGAGCAGGGTCCCGAAGTCATCCTGCCGCTGTACGGCCGAGAGATAGCAGCTCGGCTTCAGAGTTTGCCGGTGCTTGAGGAGCTTGCTTCGTCCTCGGTCCTGCTTTCTGCAGACCAAGTTCGTAGTTGCCGAGCTGACCGCGATGAGAACATGGAGGCTATCTTTGCCTCCATAGGGTCAGTTTCACCCGCTCCAATTTTCCATGGAGAGGGTGAGACCGAGCAGCATGAGCGGCAGACCGGCGATGAGCAGGCCGAGCAGGAGGCGCAGCAGATCGGCTACGGTGGCGCCGAGCAGGCTGGGGAGAGCAGGGAGGCCGAGGCTGAAGCTGAAGCAGACAAGGAGAAGGAAGCTGAACCTCACCGAGAAGGCGGAGACGAAGCTGGCGGAGTATGATTTCGTCTCCCTTCTCTTAGTTTAGTTTCTTCCTTCTTGTAAAACGGCCTTGAAGCCCTTGTGTAGAAAAATTTTTTTCTTATGAATGAAAAAAATTCTTCTTTCTGCTCTTGTGTCTTCGTATAGCCTTTCGTACTCTCTTTTACTCCTGTTGTGGTTTACTACCTGCTCAGTAATCTGAAATGCCGAACTGACATAGCTGCCCTATATTCTGAACTCTTAAGGAGCTGGAGGTACTTCACTGGAAGCGGCTGTACTCTTCGGCTTTAGACGAAGCTGAGAAAAGAGCCATAGCTGACCAGGTGAAGAATGACGAACTCTTGGCTCGTTCAGTGAAGCTGGAGGCCGACAATAAGGACTTAGAGTCCGAAAAGAAAGATCTGGAGGCCGAGCTGAATACCGCCGTCGCTGAGAGGACTGCGTATGAGGATTTCATCTGCAGGCGCGGGGGAATGACCATCTCTGAAGTTCAGGAACGAGTTGACGAACTGTGGGAGGAATATCATGTACTCCGGAGGAACAATGCGCTGGAGAGCTCGGCTTGCCAACAAGTCGTGAAATCATTGCGGCGCTGGGCTTTTCGGTACGACATCATTCTTTCCCGGCGTCCCTCAATCGAGAGATTCCTTAGGCATTTCCCGTCAACAGATGGTCACACTCCAGCTCAAACCCCTGATTCACTTGCTCAAAACCTTACTCCAAGTCAGCAACGAACTCAGGAACAGCCGGAAACGTCAAGACGAGAACGGACTCAGGAGCAACCGGAAACGTCAAGACAAGGACGGACTGAAGTTCGTAGAGGAGCTGTGATTATGAGTGAGCAAGATCAACAAATGCTTCGTGAAGAGACTCTTCGCCGCCGAGGTGCTAGAGCTTCCCGGGCTCAGGGAAGAGGCGGTAGGTCGATTAGAGCATCTCGTCGACCTGCTTATTCTTCAGCTGCCGAGAACGCCCGAACTCGGCTTCACGAGGATTTTGTGAATAGATGGCTCAACTTTAGCAACCAGGGACAGTAGAATAGTCCTTTGTAATGGCGTAACGCCTTCTCGTAGGGCAGCAGAATTGTATGCCGAACAAGTTTTAATAAATGAAATCTTCATTTCGCTTCTATCACTGCGTATTTACAGCTCAGCGAAAAAAATTTCATCGTGCTCGTCCTCGGTCTTATGAAGTAAACTTCTTTGACCGGACTCGTCCTCGGTCTTATGAAGTAAGCTTCTTTGACCGGACTCGTCTTTGGTCTTATGAAGTAAACTTCTTTGACCGGGCTTAGTCCTCGGTCTTATGAAATAAACTTCTTTGGCGAATTTTTGATGGTGATGAATGCAGGAAAATGCAGATCACGACATAGAGATTTACGTGGTTCGATTTACTGAGGTAAATCTACGCCAGTGATGGTTTGGCGAATTTTTGATGGTGATGAATGCAGGAAAATGCAGATCACGACATAGAGATTTACGTGGTTCGATTTACTGAGGTAAATCTACGTCCACGGGAAGAAAAGAGGGCAGAGTTGTATTGCTTGATCTGTTTTCTACAGCTTACAATACAGACTTGCTATTTGATATTTGATCTCTCGAGAACTTCTCCTATCTGATCTAAGTTCTATTTATACATTGAACTAAGATCGTGGCTTGCATCACCACTAACTAGGTCGTGGCTTACATCATCTCTAATTAGGTCGTGGCCTACATCATCACTAATTAGATCGTGGATGTCGTGGAGGTCATGAGATCCTGCATGGGTCCACTACTAAATAGATCGTGTAGTGGAGGTCGTGGAGGTTCTGCATGAGTCCACTATCTCCCAGTTCGGTCGAATACTGAGACCGAACTGCTGAACTATTGCCGAGCAGCTTTTGCCGATCTGAGAGTAGAGCTTGATTGGTCGGCTTTTACCGAGCTGTAGGCTGGGCCGAACTCTTTGGTAATGCCGAACTGATTGGTCGGCTTTTACCGAGCTGTAGGCTAGGGCCGAACTCTTTGGTAATGCCGAACTGATACTCTTCCTTGGTCTTTGGGCTGATGGGCCGTCACTGCTATTGGGCTTGTTTAGTACGTACCCCATCATGGACCTTTTGAGCGGCTTGTTCCTTCATCGTGAAAACTGGAAGTAGATGTCTCCCGAGGCTGTTTTCCGGACCTGCGGGCTGGACTAGCTTCCTCATGGTTTTCACGAACGGTATTACGGGTAGTATGTGATCTGGTATGCATTTTTTTGGGGTGGAAAAAGGGTCAAAAATTCGCTTTATCACAAATTTGGTTCTCTGTTTCCCACAGACGGCGCCAGTGATGGTTTGGCGAATTTTTGATGGTGATGAATGCAGGAAAATGCAGATCACGACATAGAGATTTACGTGGTTCGATTTACTGAGGTAAATCTACGCCAGTGATGGTTTGGCGAATTTTTGATGGTGATGAATGCAGGAAAATGCAGATCACGACATAGAGATTTACGTGGTTCGATTTACTGAGGTAAATCTACGTCCACGGGAAGAAAAGAGGGCAGAGTTGTATTGCTTGATCTGTTTTCTACAGCTTACAATACAGACTTGCTATTTGATATTTGATCTCTAGAGAACTTTTTCCTATCTGATCTAAGTTCTATTTATACATTGAACTAAGATCGTGGCTTGCATCACCACTAACTAGGTCGTGGCTTACATCATCACTAATTAGGTCGTGGCTTACATCATCACTAATTAGATCGTGTAGTGGATGTCGTGGAGGTCATGAGATCTTGCATGGGTCCACCACTGAATAGATCGTGTAGTGGAGGTCGTGGAGGTTCTGCATGAGTCCACTATCTCCCAGTTCGGTCGAATACTGAGACCGAACTGCTGAACTATTGCCGAGCAGCTTTTGCCGATCTGAGAGTAGAGCTTGATTGGTCAGCTTTTACCGAGCTGTAGGCTGGGGCCGAACTCTTTGGTAATGCCGAACTGATTGGTCGGCTTTTACCGAGCTGTAGGCTAGGGCCGAACTCTTTGGTAATGCTGAACTGATACTCTTCCTTGGTCTTTGGGTTGATGGGCCATCACTGCTATTGGGCTTGTTTAGTCCGTACCCCATCATCCTCCATAAAACAATGATTTTTTCACACCAATATAGATGAACGAGCAGGCATCCAATCACCTGCTCCTAGCATACGGATATGATAGCAGTTAGAAATCTCATTTTTTAAGTGAAGAGAAACAGACAACAAACCCAAACTTTGAGAAGTAAGCCAGAGCTTCATCGCTTGCAGGACCCGCATAGACAAATGAACCTTCTGTGAGCAACACAATGTCGTCAAATTTTGCATACACCGATCCTCTAGGCTGGTGTATAGAACAGATTACTGTATGACCGTCCTGTGCAAGTTGACGTAGTGTTTCCATCACTTTCTCAGCCTGGAAGGCATCTAGTCCTGAAGAAGTGATTTATAATAACACAGAGTTTTGCACATATAGAACTCATAAGTAAAACAGTCATTACATAAAAGAAATGGTGGAGAAAGAGAGCAAGAAAGACAAAAGTAGAGATAGCCACAATACTTAACCCATGACTGGAGACTTAGGAGATGAAATAAGGTCTACTAATTTAAATGTGCATCTTTGAGAAAAGAAAATTGGACCTCCTTTTTGATCTTCATGTCGTTTCAGTCTTCTCTAAAATTGCTCGAGTGGAACTAACTAATGCAAATAATAATGAGAAATAAGAATTAATTTTTTTTAATACAATCAAATTTATTGTATGAAACAGCCGGCTGTTAAATATGACCAAATACATTAATTAAAACAATTTTAATTATTTTTTATTTAAAATAATATTATTATAAATATCTCTAAAACTTCTCTTTTATATACATAAAGATGCTAAATACTAGTAGTTGTAAATAAATCAATAAACTATACAGAACCTTCAATCTGCATATCCAATCAGTATAAATGCATTATTATTCAAATGCATTAATATATTTGAATATTGGGTATAAAAGATTAGTTTAATAGACTATAGATTATTAGAGGACACAAGTCTCGTGGTCATAGGCATCGTCAACAACTTTTACCTAAAATTTGAGAGCATCTGCAACGGTGAGCAGGACGGCGTCCGTCCGTTCATGCCAGCGGCACGGAGACGCTGTCCGCCGCTGCTCGATGCATCGAGCACGTCCGTGCCAGCGAGTAGGTGACGTGGCCGGCGCTGATTGGGCAACGGCATATCCGTTGCATTTGAATATTTTATTTTTTAAAAAAAATCGGTTTTTAATTAAAAAACCGATTAAAAAAAATATATATATATTTTCCCACTTCCCAAAAAAATTATATCCGTTTTCTACCCACTTTCATTTTTTTCTCATTTTTTCCCCCAAAAAAACACATTTTCATCTATAAATACCTCCACTTTCACACCCAAAAAATCACACCACACTACACCATTCTCATCTACATTCTCTCATTTCCATTCTCAATCTTTCTTCCACTCCTACAACATAACAATGTCCGGTGACGGCGATCACCCCCCGGGCTCCCACGGTTGGAACCCCGATTGGTTCGGTTCACAACCGTTTCTTAGTCCGGAAATGGAATTTTCGGCCCCTCCTCAAACCCAAAGTTCGGGAGTTCCGGGTGGCTACCGGCCTTACCCGATCGACGACCAAGATGCCCCCGAAGGGCTATACGGGTGGACACCCGAGCCTAGAGCGAGGTCGACCGCCCCCTCCCAAACTCCGATTCCTCCTACTCGCGATGTCCGCACACCGTACACTCCAACGGAGATGGGGCAATTGTTCAAGGCGTTCTTGTCAATCTCCGAAGATCCGGAGGTTGGCACGAACCAATCTGGCGATCACTATTGGTGGCGCATCTGTCGCCGGTACAATGAAAAGCGGCCGGAGGGAACAATCGAGCGCAACGAGAGTATGGTGCGCAACGCCATCTACCGAGCCAACGAAGAAATCCAAAAGTTCCAGGGGTATTACCTCCAGGAAGAGCGGTCAGCGGGGAGCGGCCGGAGCGAGGTCGACGTCATCACTGCCGCGATGAACACCTACCAATCCATGAACTACAAGCCGTTCAAGTACCTCAACATTTGGCAGGAGACGCGGTCGCATCCGAAGTATAGGGGAGGAGTAACATCCTCCTCTAGCGGCTCCTCCAAACAGTCAAGGTCGGTATCTCTATCTGACGCCGGCTCCGAAGACGTGGTTAGCCAACTCGCCGGAGCTAACTTGGGTAGCTCCGACGCCTGCCCGAGCGGTTCCCAACGCCGACCGTAAGGAAGGAAGAAGGCGGTTCCCAACGCCAACCGTCGTCGCGCCGCGACTCCATCCGGCGATGCTCCTGAACCCGCTCATGTTCCCATGCCCTATGTGCCACCTCCACCCCCACCAACTCGTTGTGGGGGATTTTGGCCAAACTCAATATGACCGATAGGTCAACTATGACCCCCGCACAACTTCGATCGCACGAGGCAATGATATTGGGCCTCCAAAAACAATTGGGGGTAGTGCCGCCGGATGAATAGTCTTCTACGGGGATATTTTTAGCTTTAATTATGTAATTTTTAATTTTTAGTATTTTAATTATATAATTTTTATTTTTTAGGATTTTAATTATGTCTTTTTTATTTTATTTGTAATTTGTAATATTATTTCGGGTTTTTAATGAATTTTAATATTATAGAAATATTTTTATTTAAATTGAATAATAGAATGGTGGGACCCTTGTGCTCGTCCTTGCGAAAGAGCACAGCTGTGGGTGTTGTGCTCTTGCCTAAGAGCAGACAGAAAAAGTGGGGCCGGGCCCACAACCGTGCTAGTTGGCAAGAGCACGGTTGTGGGTGCTCTGATTACTATTGCCACGTGCCATTAAACTGGGAGTGTATCCTAAGTCCTTGCGTAATATTTCTAAGAGTAAAGGTCAAAATTGGTCCTGAACATATGATCATTTTACGTTTTTTGTCCTAAATATTATCTTTTGGATTTTTTGGTCCTGAACATATGAAAATTTGATCAATTTGGTCCTAGACTAATTGTTCCGTTAAAAAATCCATACATTACTTCACTCCACATTCAAAATACATACCTTACTGCCAATAAATTCAAACATTACTAAATCCATTGATGCCAAATAAAGCTTTTACATCATGATTCCACTCCACATTTATGCCAAAATACAAACAATACTTCAACTAATCAGTTAGGATTTAAGAGTAAAGGCCAAAATAGGTCCTGAACATATGGTCATTTTACGTTGATCGTTAGTTTTTAACGGAACAGTTAATCCAGGACCAAAATGATCAAATTTTCATATGTTCAGGACCAAAAAATCCAAAAGATAATGTTTAGGACAAAAAACGTAAAATGATAATATGTTCAGGACCAATTTTGGCCTTTACTCTAATTCTAATAGTTACGTTTTCATTATTTAGATCGCCTATTTATTAACATTTCGCTAAACAAAGAAAATATTTTGGAGTTATTCGTGAAATATTTAAGCTGATGTCTCAGGCAAATCAATTATTCCATTTCTAGGATAAATGATCAATTATTTGATCAGAAATAGTCACACCCGTAATCTTGACCTTTTTCTTTCGAAAAAATCGTTTTCGTTTGAGCTTTCCAATTGTCTTTCTTTTATATATATCCATAATATTTTCCATCTCGTTATTTGGATATAAATTGTGAGTTGCCAAACATACATTCTTCAACAGATCTGCGTATGTATTTAAATGCTACCTTTTGACTTTTTAAAACTTCAATATGTCATGAGATTGGAGGCATACACGTTTTAGAGAATGAGTAGCCAATCCCAATATATATAAAACCACTTAAATCCTATGTATTTATAATATTTACGTGTTTATATTCACTAGTCTAGAAATATTAACAATTCTCAAAAAAACCATGTGGCAAAATATTACGGAATCTCTTCTCAAAGATACACATCACAATAATTGTCTCATTTATTGGATCGATTAGTATTACCACTCGTGCTATGCACGGGTCTTACGATTTTCAAATAATGAGAACAAATTATAAATAACTAAAAAAACTTTATAAATTAATATAATTATATACACATTAAAAAAATATATAGGTCTCTTATCAAATTTTAAAAGAAAGATTACATATTCAATACAAAACTTTCATAAATTTTGATCACCAAATTTTTTTTTTTCATAAATGAAAATATAAATAAAGATAACAACAACTAATAACTCACAAGTTCTGAAAATTTTCTTTATAAACAACATTAATAGTGGAATCACCACTTCTATGAATCGCAAATCTTCTTTCTTCGTCGAATCTGTCTTAACTCTATGATTGTGAATTGTATCTCTTGATGCAATGTCCGAAAATGCTAGACTAATACTCTATATAAATATATTTCCAATTTTGGATTACTTTGGATTTTTAAATATTCAATCCAAACGTTCATTTTTCTTAAATGAATTTGATCCAAACTGAAAATCTAAAAAATCTGTATCGAATTTTTTAAATTTTTTAATAATTTACTCACTCTATTTTTTTAAAATAGGAAATAATTAGTAGTAGATTTTATACTTTCCCGTCCTATAAGAGTATGCTCTTTCTAATTTTGAAAAGTCTTTATACTCTATTGAGTTGGGACCCATTCTTCGCTAATAATACTTTAATTACTTTTTCTTTTTATATTTTTTATATTTTATTAATTATATATTCTGTGCATGTTTTTGTGGAATGAGGAGACAAGTAGTATAAATTAATCAAGGCACAACTCAACTTAAAATTTAATTAGAGAAAATAAAATTGAGCAAATCAAGTCAACCACAGTCAACAGCAGCGACGCACCACCGACAAAACACTATGAAGCAGACGCGTGTATCACGCTCCAACATTAAGGGCGTCAGGAATAAGCCCCAACCGCTCCAGCCTACGTTGAATTTATGACATAAATCCGTGATCATATGATCATAAATTAACCGGGTTTCAACCACTGACCCGGTTTTATCAATTGATCTACTCATCTACCCAACATAATCGACATCTTATTGTAGTTTCCCCAAAAAAAAACGTTATTCCAACAAAATTATATCATCAAATTTTCTCAGAAAAATAAGTCTTTCATTCAGTTCTCATTCACTGTGACTCTAAATCTAGCATCTCTTCCATCAAAACCCTAATTCAAACAAAATTCCCCCAAAATACTCCATAACTCAGGATCAGGAACCGAAACATTGACCCAATTTTGATCCCGCTCAACTGTTTCTGACACTTTAATGAAAAATCATAGAATCCCCTTCACTATTCTGAATCTTGTACTCATTTTAGCATTCTTTGTAGTTCATCCTGATTTGGAATTCGGCCTGTTTTGACAAATTCATTCGCTTTCATCTCTCTGACTGCATTCAAATCTACATGGGAGCTGAGAAGAAATGGCTATGCACCCTTTTTTCTGGGGCATTCATCACATTTTTAATATTCTTATCGTTTATTTTGGGCTTTAGTTCTTCGTATAACTATGCTTTCCCTCCGAACAAGCCGTTTACTTCGACGGTCGATCACGGGCCGGGCCGCCCGCCGTCGTTCGCGTACTACATTTCTGGCAAGAGCGGCGATGGGGAGCGATTGTACCGCCTGCTGCTGGCGGTGTACCACCCCAGAAATAGGTATTTACTGCATATTTCGGCGGATGGGAGCGATGAAGAGAGGGTTAGGCTCGGGGCAATGGTGAAGTCCACGCCCGTGGTTCGAGCGTTCGGGAATGTGGATGTGATCGGAAAGGCCGATCCGAATACCTACATGGGGTCCACCATTCTCGCAGCTATTTTGAGAGCGGTTGCGGTTTTGCTGAAGGTGGATGAAGGTTGGGATTGGTTTATCACTCTCAGCGCCTCGGATTATCCCCTTATTACGCAAGATGGTATGTTTTTCGATTTGGTTGTTTCTGATTTCTGTCTTCTTTGTTTAGCTGTAGGTGAAATTGAATTGTTTGTGCCAGATAGGGATTATGATTTGTGCCTTTTTACTTTTTAGCAGTTGCGAGTAGATATCCTTGCTTGGTTAGTGTTGATTTATGATGATTGCTGTATCTGATTGGGTTTTGATGCTTTGGCTCAGGTTCTTTGTGTTGATATTTCCTATTTTATGGCAGATTGTTGTGCTAAGCCATTTTTTTACTGAATTGAGTGAACTTGGATCTACCACTGAAACTTTCTATATTGGTTAATTTCTAAATTTGGTATTGTCTCCAAGTGTTACATGTCCAATTAATTTGCACTTCTTAGATAGGTCCTGAAATTGCAGTTATTGCTGGATGGCTAATACGTAATGAATATAGAAATTGGGCTCCAGATGCTGTTAGTTTTTGTGTGAAAGTTGAATCACTTTTCACAAAGTTGCAAAATCACCATATTAGTTACTTGAGATTTATCTCGTCTCACTCCCATTTCTCACACATTGTTCTTTTGGTATGGAGCAGCCATGGTAACCTTTTTCTCATTTAGTGACAAGCTTCATCTAGCTTTATCCAAATTCCAAAGGGCTTCTCATCTTCACTACATAGTTTTAGTTGAAGATATGATTTTCTGCCATTAACTTGCCTTATGCTTAGACACGTGATGATTTGATTTTTTTATATACATAAGTTGTTATGAAACTAACATTTCTAGTACTCCCTCCATCCACGAAAGTATGTACTACTATTTGGTCAGTACAGATTTTAGAAAATACTAGTTGGTAGATGGCAGTGGATGTTTTTTAGTTGATAAAGGGTATACCTATATGTCCCACTATATGGGAAAAGTGTTTTTTTGGAAAATCAGAGGTGTTTGTAAGGTTGACGTATAAAGTAGACTGAGGTCGTGGCCGATAAAGAAAGATGCATACTTTAGTGTTCACCCAACATGGCAAAGTGCATCCTTTTCGTGGACGGAGGGAGTATTGGTCTTGGCCAAGAAAGCTGTCCATCTAGGACTAATGTTAGATTTGACATTTACTTGGGCTGCACTTGATGAAATCTGCTAATCACTGGAAAAGGAATAATCTACAGGGGCTTATTGAAGTTATGGCTTTGTTGTCTGTATAAACTGTCTGTGAACCCGTTAGCTAGTCGGGAAGGTTGCATATATTTTTGCATCGTTGCATGTCTACCTAAAATAAGAAGCTGAATCCTTTTAAGCTACTTAAGTACATGACAAATCAATTTCTTGGAAAACTCCTGTGTAAGATATGAAAGAGAAGACTTTCAACATACACAGAAAAACACATGATTTTGCACGATTTATTGAGCAAAGGGAGGCAGATATGATGAAACGTTTCTCAATTCAATATGAATTTTTAAGCTTGGAAAAATACGACAGTTCCCTAAAAATGAAATATCTCCTAGTTTAATTTCATGAAATACTGTCTTACTTCTAAATTGATTTATTTTCTTTGCTTCTTTGAATTTCAGACTTGTCTCATGTGTTCTCGTCAATTAGGAGGGACCTGAACTTCATAGACCACACTAGTGACTTGGGATGGAAAGAGTAGGCAAATCCGTACCCCTTTTTATCACCAATTTTGACGGCAAATCTCTAGTGCCTTTACTTATATTTCTCTTGACATGACATTGCAGGGGTCAACGAATTCAGCCCATTGTAGTCGATCCAGGTATTTACTTAGCCAGGAGAACACAGATCTTCCATGCTACTGAAAAACGGCCAATGCCTGATGCTTTCACAGTTTTCACAGGTAAATCTACTTCACTGTTATGGTACATTATGGGTATTCTGATGATCTAAATTAGTTGCTAAGTCCAAACAACTCCTTATTGTGTTTTTAGGTTCCCCATGGGTTGTCTTGAGTCGACCCTTCCTTGAATTTTGTATCTTTGGCTGGGAAAATCTTCCACGAACTCTTCTAATGTACTTCACCAACGTTGTTCTGTCTCAAGAAGTCTATTTCCATACTGTTATCTGTAATTCACCAGAGTTCAGAAACACAACCGTGAATGCTGACTTGAGATATTTCATTTGGGATGACCCACCCAAGATGGAGCCTCACGTCCTCAGCACCTCGGATTATGAGGACATGGTCGAAAGTGGAGCTGCTTTCGCTAGGCAGTTTGAGAAAGACGGGGCAGTGCTGGACATGATCGACAGGAACATCCTGAAACGGGACTCAAACCGCGCCACACCCGGTGCATGGTGCAGGGGGCGGAAGAGCTGGTGGACAGATCCGTGCTCACAGTGGGGAGATGTGAACGTGGTGAAGCCGGGCCCGCAAGCCGACAAGTTTGGCCAGTCCATCGACAAACTTCTCGACAGTTGGAACGAGAGCTCGGACACGTGCGCGAAACGAGAGTTTACGGGGAGGGAGGTATGAAGATGTTTGAGGTTGGGAAATGCATTCTTTGGTGAAGGGTTTGAAAGTTGGAAGCAATTGGTGTGGCAGAAGAGAATTCTTTGTACAGACCCTCAATTGATTAGTCTTCTAAGTAATACCACGAAATCCCCTCTACACGTTCCCCCTTTTTCTTGAAATGCAGCAACGGTTTATTACTTGAATTGCTTCTTGTTTCGTTTCGACATTTTAATTTGTATCCTCAGAAATTTGTTGTAAAACCTTGATCACCTTGATAGAAATGGATAAACTTATTTCTCCATGTTTATTAACTATATATGTATGTGATTGCTACAGTTTGAGATTTTTGTGGCCAATGTCTTAGACTTCACTAGTGTCACTGATTGTGTGTTTTGTAGCCATCTTAATATTGTCTGATCCTCCTTTTCTTCCCATCCACCTATTCCACTAGCCACCGGCAATAGTGACAATGAAAATGGAGACAAGTGTCACCATCACCAATTGTCACATGATTTGAGTTTGATTTGAAGTGTGTGTGGGCTCAATTGTTGCATGATTTGAGCTTTGATTTAAAATGTGTGGGCTCTAATGCTACGTATACAAACAAAAAAGCAACATTAATAGTTATAGATTTTTTTTCTAAATTTATGGAATATGAAAGTGAACGACAGGAAAAAATGGTAGTAGTAGATTCTAAGTTTCTAACCGTTAAAGTTTCAAGCTTGAAAGAAATTATGGCAAAATTCCAAGAAGAGACGTTATGGCAAAATGTATCCGCCATTTGGACCCTGAAAAAACAAGATTCTAGCCATGGTATAGACGCGAGAAGCTCTCGCGTGTTTTAATTAATCACGCATCAAGCTATTGCGTGTATACATAACACGCATCAGGAAATCGCGTGTTACGTTAAACACGCGACAGGCTCTCGCGTGTTACGTTGGACACAAATTCGAGCCCAGACGGCAGAGACCTCACTTTCCACTCGCGAATTCACTTCCGGCTCGCTCATTCTCTCGCACTCAGCGACGGCTAACGTCTCTAGCCGGCGAAAATCGAAGTGAATCCAATATTTTGATGCTCTAATTCCTATTTGAAGTGGTGTTAGGTAATTTTTGACTATTAATTTCAATTATCATTGCTATATGTTAGTTAGGTATAGATTTAGGGTTTATGGCATTGAACTTGGTATTGAATTTTCGGTTTTAATTTTGTTCAATATTTATTTAAGTATGCTGAATTTATAGTATATGATGTTATGTCGTACTTATTTTGCAGGTTTAATGGTGTTTGTGAGTTTATATTGGGATGGGAAAATTATTCAGCTCCCAGGTTTGGGTGTTGCTTATGATCCCCCTCGTGCAAAATCATTTATTATATTGAATGAAAAGATATCTTATTATCAACTTGTTTCAATGATATGTGAAAAAATTGGAATTGAGTTGGATGCACCTACGATTGATTTAACATGAAGGCATCCTGTGGTTTTTAGTGGAGTGGTGAATTATATAGCTACACCAGTGGATGCTAATTTGTTGGAGTATATGTTTGCTGAAAATCCAAGTCAAATTGAACTTTTTATTGAATATACCCTTGTTACCACTGCGTTGCAATTTGAACCACCTATCACTCATCATGATGTTGGAACGTCTAGGAGAGATGGTTATCCTAGTTTTGATGTCGGGACATCTAGGAGGGATGATGAATATCATAGCTTTGAATTCAACACATCTGGGAGGGAGGTTGATGAACCACTAGATGTACCAAATGTGACATGTGATGGTTATGATGGTTCAGATGGTTCTGATAATTGTGATGGTTCAGATGGTTCTGATAATTGTGATGGAGCAGATAATGTTGATGGTGCAGATGGCTCTGATTGTGATGGTTCCGATGGTTCTCAACCAAGTGATCTTGATTATAGTGCAGAATCATGTGAAGATTCTACAGACGATGAGACACTTGATATGATGGTTGAGAATTATGTACAAACCATGTATGTCACAGATCTCCAACTGTTGTTCATATCGAGGCAGGAGTCTGGTAATTGACGGTCCACGTAGGGCATCCAAATAAACTACAATAACAAGTTTACATTAAAATTACCCAAATATATATTAAACATTAAACATTATTCATTTTACCTGGCTATTTTGGAGTAATGACAACTGTTCACGATAATGTCGAACAGAATGTTTAGGGGCTCTGTTTATCATATAGGAGCCAGAAATGTCCATCAAAACGCCGAATATTGAACGAGGTTGTTTCCTGGCATGCCCATGCCTTGCGTGATATATGATTGTGCTGATAATGCAAAACAGAAGGATCTTCTGGTCCATATCGCGACATCCTAATATAATCAAAATTTAACATGTTTAATTATAAACCAAATTTTATAAAAAAAAATCACTTAATAAATTCAACCAAATTAACACCAAATGCAACAAAATAACACCAAATTCAACAAAACATCAACCAAATTGAATAATTCAACATCAAATACAACCAAATTCAAGATAAAATCAACCAAATTGAATAATTCAACACCAAATTCAACTAAATTCAACAAATTAACATCAAATTCAACAAATTAACACCATATTCAACCATATTCAATAATTCAACAAAATATCTATCACATTCACCAAAATAACACCAAATTCAACAAAACATCAACCAAATTGAATAATTCAACATCAAATACAACCAAATTCAAGATAAAATCAACCAAATTGAATAATTCAACACCAAATTCAACAAAATACTTTCTACCCCATGAACCCTAACTATTATACCCACCTAAATTATACCAATAAAAATGAAAATAGGGGTTGAAAGTTACCTAACAACACTTCAAATTGGAATGGGAGAGCTAACTATCGGATTAGGCTTCGAATTTCGCTGGTTGGGCAGAATTTTCGTCGGTTTTCGTCTCCTCTTCGCGTAATGCGTATGTTCTGCCGTCTGGAGTGAATTTGTGAAGCAAGGGAGACACGCGAGAGCGTGTCGCGTGTTTACTTTAAACACGCGAGAGGAAGACGCGTCTCTCTTTTAATACACGCGAGAGGAATATGCGTGTTTCACTTTAAACACGCATTAGGGTGATGCGTCTATACTTTTAAACCACGCGAGAGCTTCAAGCGTGTTTAATTAAAACACGCGAGAGCTTCTCGCGTCTATACCATGGCTAGAATCTTGTTTTTTCAGGGTCCAAATGGCGGATACATTTTGCCATAACGTCTCTTCTTGGAATTTTGTCAAGAAATTATCCCATAAATTAGGGTTTGAGATGAGCAAAATCGAGATTCCTGTTTAAACTCTGCAAATCGTAAATTTGATTCAACTAGTTTCATCTCTCAATCACTTCAATTTTCAATGTACCTCACAAATTTCCGGAGAAATACAGCGAAATCCCTAAAACCATGTCACACAGCCTTAAAATCCACAAAAAGCTACACATCACCTCTATATCGCCGAAATAATATCCTATTTCCCTCAAATCATTCACTCCATGTACATTTCCCGCCAAAATCCCCAATCTTTGCATCATTACAAAGATGCAATTTCGTCAATGTTCCAGAGAGGGATGCAAAGGTGCAATTCGTCAATGTTTCAGAGAGGGCGGTAACTGTTTGTGAAAATGCCCAAGAGAAGCTCCAGGCAGATGTTGAAACCTCCCAACAAGCAGAAGTGATATGCAAGCTAGTATCCGCGATTGGAAATTCTCGTGATGTAGAGGCTGCCATGAATTCCGCTACTTCGACTGATTGTCTGTCTCCAAATGTGGTTCTTGAAGTGTTAAAGAAATTAAACAATGGTGGAATCATGGCGCTGTCTTTTTCCGGTGGGCAGAGAAGAGAAGAGGTTTTCAGCACAGTTCGGAGTGCTACAACTGTCTAATCGAGTCATTGGGGAAAATTAAACAGTTCAAGATGGTGTGGTTATTGGTGGATGATATGAAACCGAGAGGCCTGCTGTGCGCAGACACATTTGCCCTCATTTCGCGCAGGCTGGTGAGGGCGAAGAGGCAAGAGAGGCGGTAGAGGCGTTTGAGAAGATGCAGAGCAAGTATGGACTGAAGCCTGAGCTGCAGGATTACAACAGATTGGTCGACACATTAAGCAAATCTAGGCAAGTGGAGAGGGCCCAAATGGTGTTCGACCAATGGAAAAACATGAGGTTTATGCCCGACATCAAATCATACACAATCATTTTGGAGGGGTGGGGTCAAGAACGCAACTTTCTACGGCTTGATGAGGTTTTTCGTGAGATGAAGGAGGACGGATTTGAGCCTGATGTTGTGACTTACGGGATTCTGATCAATGCCTACTGCAAAGGTGGAAAGTATGATGATGCTGTTAGATTATACAATGAAATGGAGGGGAAGAGATCAAGGCAACGCCTCATCTATATTGTACCTTGATAAACGGTTTGGGGTCCGTAAAGAGGCTAAACGAGGCTGTCCATTTCTACGAGCTATGCAAGAGCAGCAGCTATGATGTCGAGGCTCCTACTTACAATGCTTTGGTGGGTGCTTATTGCAAGTCATGTAGGATGCCTGATGCTTATAGGGTAGTGGAAGAGATGCGTAGATGTGGAGTCGGGCCTAACACGCGAACATATGATATAATCCTTCATCATCTTATAGAACTCCAGATGAAAGGGGAGGTGGGGTGTGAGCACGTATGAGATAATGGTGAGGATGTTCTGCAACGATAGGCGCACGGATATGGCAATGCAAGTGTGGGGACAGATGAAGGCGAGGGGCGTGCTCCCGGGGATGCACATGTTTTCAACATTGATTGATAGTTTATGTAGTGAAAGGAGGATAGATTATGCTTGCAGATATTTTCATGAGATGCTGGAAATGGGCATGCGGCCTCCAGAGCGCATGTTTAAGCAGCTGAAGCAGTTTCTTGTTAAAGATGGGAAACAAGATATTGCCATTATGTTTGCTCACAAAATTGAGAAGATGAGGAGATCCCCTTTTGTTGGTTGATTTTGATGTTGTATTGTAGTACTATCTCTTTTCGCCTTATCCCATTATGATTGCAGCTTTGATTCTTGGATCCAATTTCTCGTCCTCCGAAAATTAATAGTTAGATGTATCAACATTTTTTACCTAAAGAATATACAAGCAACATTTATAAGCAAATGCAATTAAATTAAATGCAGGTATTTTGTGAGTGTGCGCGCAATATTTATGTATATGCAGTTTCGTGGTATGTATATAAAGTGTGAATGTGCTTAATTTTATTAATATCTAAAATTCTGAAATTATCTACTCCACTTTGGATATTCTAATTATAGAAATGAGATAATTCCAAATTTAATTCAATTCCAATTCCAAGAATCATAAACCTGTTTTAGTTATTTTTTCAATATAATATTATTATTGAATGGGCCGGGTGGCAGGAATTCCAATATGCCCAACTTGTAGCTTTCAACCAGGCCCAATACTATATGACCGCCAAGTAAATTATTAATGGGCCGGGCACCAGGAATCTCAATATGCCCAACTCTTCGCTTTTAACAAGGCCCAATCTATAATCTATCTATAAATATATAGAGCCACAGTTTTGGCTATTCACTTTTTGCCGCCAAACTTAATAAAATGGTACCCAAATCTTATTTTAGAATTTTAAGCATACCTAAAATATTATAATACATTCTTTTGGAGTTATCATTTAAGATATATGTCAAATCGATACAAAGTAATTGTCCATACACTACTAAACACATTGGATAATAATACATTTATTACAAAGCTGCCAATTTTACATAAGTATTACAGAAATATTTAGTTTCAATCATCAGCCATGTGCTTTGAATCAATATACTGTCAATCAACCTGAACAATTTCACTTCAGGGGCTTGCATATGAAATAAGCCTATCAGAAATTTATTGAAGGCTGAAATGAATTTATTACTAAAATTTATTGAAGGCTTACTAAAACTTTGCCTATAAATACCAGCTCTCATAAACGAGGGTGTGCATATTTTCGAAACAAGAAATCAACTTCTTTTCTCTCAATTTGCTGTAAAAATTTAATGGTTCATATTTTAGAAAATCATAAACCTGTTTTAGTTATTTTTTCTTTCAATGATGTTTATTTGCACTAATGTAAATGTAAATGAGGTAAATAATTAGAAGAAGATTTACAGATTTAAGGAGAACAAGAAGAAGAGGAAGATGAAGAAGTGATCAAAAGGAGATCAGACGAGATGAAAATTTTCAGATGTGGAAGAGGTAACTGTAAAACATCTTTGCGGAAGAGGTCAAAAAGTTGAGAAGAATCTCAAAGAAAAATACACTAAACATTATAAAGTCTGAAAGGGTAAAGAAAGATCATTTTAAAAGAAATAGAATTGAAATTATATATTTATAATAATCTTATTTCCACTACAATTCTATGAAAAGAAATTCATTACCAACTGGAAGAATGGCTAAAACAGTTACCACCATGACAGGTTTTAGAATAAAATCATCCATCATGCAAGTAAGTTCAAAAACCAATAACCCCACAAGAATAAAAGATTATTTGGAAGAGAACAAGGATGAAACAAGACTTTTTCAACAAGGATGAAACAAGAATTTTTCAAATTGAAAAACTATACTACTGTATATCTGAATGGAAATTAAATGACAATATAAAATAAAAAACTTAACTTTGAACAAAGGGCAGAGCTATTGAGAATGACAAGATTTGTTTGTCCACTGCGAATGAAGTGTAAATCTTGGTATATACAGTTAGTGACATATACAAATAAATTGTTGATAAAAAAACCGTAGAAACATAAAAATTATCAAAAAGACTATGAAAATTAAGAGAAATATGAAAAAAGAATCGGATCTAATTCCTGCAAATTACAGCACAATTTATTGTGCAGGGATCGAAACTCCAAATAATAAAAGATTTGAGTTGAATGAAACAAAATCAATAGATATACATTTCAAATTGTATATTTAAAAATTAATTTTATGATCGAGATGGCTCCATAGATCTACTTTTAATCTGCATTAGTTGCCAAGTTCCATAAAAATGCACTTTCTTTTGTAGATATTGATTCCAAATATATAAATACAGTATAATACCAAATAGATGAAATACAATGAAATGAAAAATAATATCCTAATTAAACGAAAAACAATTCAATATATAAAAAGTAAGTAATTTATTTTTAGATCTATGTTTCTGGGCATTGTAATACGCCAAATTATATACTTTGGGCGTAGAGTTTGAAGGGTTACAAATTCGTTTTACAAAAGATGAATGCAAAATTTAACCAAAAATGTGTAAAAATTGATAAGAACTTAATATATAAAACTGAAATAGAATGGAACGATTGAATATACAAATTGTATGACGATGAGTGTGTGTATACAGCTTTGGAGAGGATTTGGGAGGCGCTTTTTCCTCATAACCCTAGAAAGAAATAAACTTGGTATATATACTTGCCACGGTCATGGGCTGGTTGGTGTTTCTAACAAAGCCCAAATAAGAGTAAATAACGAGGGGTAATTACATGTTTCATACAAAATGTTATACCTTTGTTTCAATTTAGTATAAAAAGTATTAAGTTTACATATTTCATACAAAAAGTTACATTAGTGTTTTAAATTAATACATTTCGTTAAGTCCCTATTAATACCGTTACTTCCAATTACATTATACATACAAAAAGTTTCATCAATGTTTCAAATTTGTACAAAAAATTTTAAATTAAAACTTTCCATTAATTATTTCAAACACAGTTATTTTTATTACTCACAAAAATGAAAAACACATAGAAAAAAATCACCACTCTTCACCATCAAATTAGCGAATTGCATTTTATTGTCGAAGCTTTCTCATGTAACAATGGAGAATACAACTAAAAAGATATTGAATCTTTTTTGTAAAAATTAAATATTGACTGTTTGAAGCTCAAATTAGCCATTTTGTAAAGATGAAATATAGACTTATTTTATACTATGTTCTATAAAGAATAAAATAAAAAAAATAGAGTACATTGAGGGACATGATTTTTTTAAACCACGATCAATTGCTGGAAGAATTAATATTGAATATTATTTTTAGAGTGATTAATTGTATTAAATCTTTAATTATTCTTTTATTATGATGATAAATTGGATAAATTATAAACTAACAAATGGTGTTTAAAATATTTAACGGAATGTATTAATTTAAAACACTAATGTAACTTTTTATATGAAATATGTAAACATAATAGCTTTTTATACTAAATTGAAACAAAGGTAAAACAATTTGTATGAAACATGTAATTACCCCAAATAACGAAAGACAATTTACTTATGTACAGGAAAAAAAATTGTACTTTATCTTTTATATTGACATTTTAGTGAAGAAAAATGAAGGTAGTGGACTTCTTTTATTTCTTTATTTTTCAATAAATTTAATATGAATATATATATCCACACTACTTGAATGAAATTACTTGATTTCATGAAGTACTTATCATTTCTAACTAATCTACACTAAATTTTGATTAAACAATACGAGTACTATTAATTAAAATTAAGTCTACAAAAATACATTTTAGTCCACACAAAGTATTACTTTTACACGATTAACTATCTCAATTTAAATATCAAATTTATTTCATCTATAAAAATATTTTATTTGCAGTAATAAAATAGAAAAAATCATTTGGGAAAATATTTTTTGATTTTTTATTTTTATATCATTTTATGGCTCACAAGTATAGAATGTACAATTTGCAATTAGTTTTTAATACATTAATGTATATCATACTTGAATATTTCAATGATATTTTTTACTTTTTTTATAACAAAAGTAATTATTTTATTAGTTGTAATTTTATGTATAAACTGAAAGCTACAGATAATAAACATATGCTAAAATGTTTACTTATTGCAATTTTTATTGTAAATATTATTAAACCATTACACTTATGTATATCAGAAATAACTAATATTTAAAAATAAATAAATATGGATTTTAATAAAGTGTTAGTATATAAATGAGATATGTCTTATTCTAATTAACATATTTACTAAAATGAAAACATAATTATTTCTACATTTATAGTATGTTTTATTTTATTCCTTATCTACTCAACTAACAAAATAAAAATATAAAATACTATGCCGAATTGGAAATGTTTCACTTAGAGTGAGAAGGGAGAAGTACATTTTTTTAAAGTGTACATAAGATATAAGTTTTTATTTCTGTTGAATTATTTATAATTTATAGAAGGATTCATTAAGTGAAAATCATATGTCCCGTGCATAGCACGGGTGTTAATACTAGTAGTTTAAATGACAGTCTAGTCACCAATTTAGAAATGGTGGTATTCGTTTCGATGTTGCATAAACATTTTTTTATAACCAAACGTACAAATTACAATATTTATTAATTACAGAGCATGCAAAATAATGTTATATTTATTTACTGAACTTAATCTTACAATCATATTTTAATATGTTAGTTCTACCACATAAACTCGAGCTCATTAGAGTGATGCCGATTATAGTAAAAGATGTCACAAGCTTAAGAAATTTTAAAGAATAGACATTATGTTGGTTTAGCATTATCTTGAGGTACACTTCAACATTAATAATAGTTTGAAAATATTGTTCAACTTTAAATAATTAAACTTCCATCACAATCAACTTATTTATGAAAATCAATCATATGTTATATGATAGAAATGAGGAACGAAATGTTCGGATTGCATGATCGAGCTTTACGACATGTGAAACACTAATTAATACTACTATAAATCTATAATCCTTTTTACAGCTACAAACCCACGATTATTCATACCGCTGCTCAGCTTGGATAGCAATCCTAGTTCAATTCCTAATTAAATCTACTGGTATTTAATACTACTCCCTTCGTATTAGACTATCAGTTTAAGCGAGATGCTCGCTTTAAACATTCGTTTTATAAAACATAATAGTATTTAATAATTAAAATAAAGAAAATAGAATAGGAAAAAGAATATTGCAGAAGAGAGAGAGTGCTATAAGATGATCTCAGTTTCACCTATCACAATATTATCTCTCCGTCCCTGAAAAATAGACAATATTTAAAATGATATTAATTTTAATGCACAATTAATAAAGTAAAGAGATGTAGAAAGAAAAAATGATTGGACTATTGTGAGTGGAGAATGAGACTCATCCCAATAAAGAAAAATATTTTTAAGGGATGGAGGAAGTATAAGGCCATCCACAATAGGAATAGCCCAGCAATAGCCCAGCCATAGCCTAGCCACTGCCACATCATCAGCACTAAAAATCCTCCTGCCACATCATAAATAGCCCAGCCATAGCCTAGCCACATCATAAATAGCCCAGCCACATCAATAGCCACATCACTAATAACAATTATATAAAATGACATAATTAACAATCACACAATATACAGAATTTAATTTACGAGACATATACGGGAAAAGTTTAATAATACTATTAAAATTTAAAAAAGTACAATAATTTAAAAAAAGTACATTAATTTTTTTAAAAAATACATTAATAAAAAAGAGTGACAGTTCACTCCTCGTCTCCGTCGTCGTCGCCTCCGACGCTGTCGCCTCCGTCGCCACCATCGCCGTCGCCTCCGCCGCCTACGCCGCTGCCGCCGCCACCGGTCTCCCTCCGTATAGCCTCCAACTCGTCTTGCAGGCTCATGAGCAAGGTTTGAAGCACGCTCTTCTCCACGGGATCCGTCGCCACCCGCCATTCGGACATCGTCTTGATCAACTGAGCGCGCGTTTGGGCGCGAGCGAAGAATTTGAGCTCCTGGGTGGATTGGCCAAGGGAGGATGCCGACTGGACCTCCTGGGAAGCCCCGGCATTCCCTCTCGCCGCCTGCTGAGCGCGCTTGCGCCCAATCGGGCGAGGTTGGCCACCGACCGAACGCGGCGTGGGGAACTCCTGCGTCGTCTCGGGGAGGTCGTGGGAACCTCCGCTGCTGCCGCTGTAATCGCCGGTGTAGTTCAGTCGTTGCTTCTTCGGCCAGCCAGAGTCGACACCTACTCGGAACTTCTCGGACTCGCTCAGTACAAGATAGCAGTTCCAGTAGGTGAAGTCCTTGTATAAACCCTTCAGTGGGAAGGCTTTCTCCGCTATTCTCCTGCAGTCATCCTCCGTTTGGCCACTGCTCATCATGCGGAGTGCGTTGGTGTACAAACCCGAAATCGGGAGACCGCCGCCCTGATTCGGTTCCAGCCCTTCCGGCAATCCTCCCCGTTGCGGGGCCTCCCCTCCGGGCAAAATCTCTGGTAGGCTGCTGCTATCTTGCCCCACATGTTGACGATCCTTTGCTCGTTCGAAACGAGAGGATCGTCGCAAACACTCACCCACGCCTTGCTGAGCGCGACGTTCTCGTCGTCCGTCCACCTCCTCCGTACCTCCTCCTCACCCGGCTGCGACGACTCGCCGACCTTCTTCTTGCCCTTCTTCTTTGGGGCGCCACGCCCCGGCACTGCCCCCCCTTGAACTAGAGTCTCCGGAGCTCCGAGAATATCAAACCCCAACTCATCTAAGGAGAAACTATCAAACCCCAAGGGTGTTTGGGTCGATGTGTGCGAAGACCCAGTCGAAAAATCAAAACTGGGGCGATAGACATCCCCCGCCGTCGCCGGGGACCCCCCAGGAGTCCCCTGTGTAGCCAGTACGACCCCCGGAGTCCCCTGTGTAGCCGGTACGACCCCCGGAGTCCACTGTGTCGCCGGTGCTCCCCCGGGCATCATCTGCATCCCGGGTACCCACCCCGGTATTGGGGGAAACCCCTCCGGCGGACTCCCCCCCATTGGGGCCCCGGGCATCATCTGCTGCCACGGGTACATGTTGTAGTACCCGGGCACCTGACCCCATCCACTTCCCACAGGGATCGTCGGAGTTTGTGACCCGCTACTCCCGGAACTAGGCTCGTTGTTGAGATCCATTTCCCGTTGTTGATCTTGAACAGAAATTAAGATAGAGAGAGTACTCGTTAAAACAAGTGGTGCGAATGAAAATGACGAGCAAAGCGCGTATATATAGTGTTTCGGAAAAAAAAATTAATTTTCGCGCTAGGCGGTGCGCTGGGCGATCCGGGCGCTGCAATAGCGCCGAACGGACCGCCCAGCCGACCGCCCAGCGCCACATAACCGCCCAGCGCTGTGCGGTTTCTCTCTCTACTCAGCCGCTGGGCGGCTGCAATAGACCGCCCAGCGCCGGCGCTCGGCTGGGCGGTCGCTGGGCGTCTATTGTGGATGGTCTAAATGAGTAGCCAGGAAATATTTTATAGTATATACTAGTATAATATAACCTCACATTTATGGGAAGTGACATGATGTTACCTCGTGTACACTTTGTATTTTAAATGTTTCTATTATTATCAACTACTTGAACCATACTTTTCAACAAAAACAATTAATATTGAAAACACAATATTAGCATTCGTTTTGTATTAGGTATTTCCAATAAATCTATCTCCTATCCATGTATCCCTATAGGGTGCTTATTAACACATGACAACCGATCGATTTTAATGTCCCATATTAGCTATAAAGCTTATAGACTAAATAAGCCTTTTTATATTTCTATTTTAGGATAAATTTTGATGTTGATTTTTGTAACAATGATGTTTTATTGAATGAATGATTGACTCGAGTTGATAACATTCGGAATGGTGATCGTATTTCCAAAATCCATATGATTTGAAATTTGATACACTTATTGTATTAATTTTAAATTTCTATAAACATATTAAGAACTAAAATTTGTTCCTGTTGATATCAAACATTTGGAGAAGTCGACGACATGTAATCATTGGGCCTTGAATTAATTTGTGTAATGTCGTAAATGCGATTTATACATTGTGGAAAGTGATGAGAGGCACAGCTGTGTGTGTATCGTGACAAAACGTCTGAAAATTAAGCGAAATTCGCCACTTCAGTTCCGACCCATATTTTCAACATTGAAATGATTTAGTTTTTTCTGAGGCATACATAATTAATTAAATTGACGTGTAACAATAGTGTACAGACATTTATCCATAGTCCATGCAGTCACATCAATTCATTAATTATTAAGATAATTGAATTTACGTAGCTCTCCAAAATTAACCTGGATAAACATTGACTTGGGATTTTAATCATTCCATTAATGCTTCCTCGCAAAATTGCATACCACATGAAGATAATTAATTGTTAATCGAAGTATGAAGATAGCATGCACCAAAGCAAGTACTGAAATTTGGACCAATAATTTTTTGTGGCAATAAAGAAAAGGACCATAGTAATAATATATATTAAACATAAATGGGGATATGTATATATAGATCGATCGTAGTTATCGCAAAGAGTGATGATCGATATTTTATGCATGTGCGTGGTTGGATTTTTATGATGGTAATGTCACACCTTGAATTTCGTTGATTTTTTAATTGATTGAGATATAATGCAGTAAATCATGAGTAATTTCATCTTGATCTTTATCCATACTATAGCTATATATACACGGTATCCATATTAATGGTGTGATGATAACTAGGCATGCACAAATCGAACCAGACCGCCGGATCATGAATCGGAACCGAAACTGGCGGCGGTGGTTCGGTGGTTCAAGCGGGCGTTCACCGATTCGAACCGCCGGTTCGATAAAATAATATAAAAATTATTATTTATAAAATCAATTTTTATATATAAAAATCAATTTTCACAAATAAATAAATACAATAATTTCATAATAGCTCATATTTATTTGTTGGGCATATGATTCTAAGAAACCATTCTTGGTTGTTTCTCTTTTATAGAGACATCCTTGAATATTTTGTGTTTCACTTTCGATGTGGGACAAATTATGTTGAATTATTTTCTCTTATAAGTACATGTTTAGATCATTCATTCATCTTTTTCCAATGTGGGATACAAAACTTTCATTTGTTTTCTACTTTTCTTTATTTTTTACTACATTTTATTATTCACTAACTTTATCTTTATTTTTGTTATGATTCATTTTCTAAGACAGATTTATAGATAATAATAGAATCAAATAGAATAGTTCAATTAAATTTGAATGTTGCATGTTGCTCATAATTTTTATATTTATAGAATGTGGATGTGTTCAAATAATAATAATAATTGGATTTAAATGTGCTCACTTTTAAGAATTCTAAGAAACCATTCTTGGTTGTTTCTCTTTTATAGAGACATCCTTGAATATTTTTTGTTTCACTTTCAATGTGGGACAAAATATGTTGAAGTGTTTTCTTTTATAACTACATGTTTAGATCATTCATTCATCTTTTTCCAATGTGGGATACAAAACTTTTATTGTTTTCTACTTTTCTTTATTTTTTACTACATTTTATTATTCACTAACTTTATCTTTATTTTTGTTATGATTCTTTTTCTAAGACAAATTTATAGATAATAATAGCATCAAATAGAATAGTTTAATTAAATTTGAATATTGCATGTTGCTAATAATTTGTATATTTATAGAATGTGGACGTGTTCAAATAATTGGATTTAAATGTAAGTATGTTGTTAATTTTTCTCAATATATTGATTAAAATGTGAAAAAATAACAATTAATATAATTGGTATAATAATGATAAAAATAGATAACTAAAGAATGATTTGTTTAGCGATATAATATAGTTTATATATTAGTAGTAGACTAATAGTATGATTTTGTATAATAGTTGTTATTCTAATAGATGTAGTATAATTTATATAATAAAATTATTATTTGTGAATATATTCTTGATAGATAAGAATAAACAATTATTGAGTAATATGATTTGTATATAGATAAATAATTATTCATATTATAGTTATCACTATATTAATACAATTTGTATAATAATTATTCTCTTAATGTGTATAAATTATAATGGTATTTATTAGTTAATATACACATAAACTTATACACAAACAAATCGATAATCATAAAGAATTAAAAAATAATACTTTATGTAATTATATTTGTTGTTAAGTTATAATAATATAAGATAATTAAGATAAAAACTAATATAAACAAAGATGATAGAGATGTATCATGTAGTTATAAATAAGGAGTTTTATCCCACATTGAAAGAAAGAACAACACATCCAAGAACATGTAGCTATAAAAGAGAATCATCCAATACACTCACTTTCAACCCAAAAGCTCAAGTCCAACATTAAGTGTAAATTGTAACTTATAAGTTGTGACTTGTGACTTGTAGTCTCATTGGAATAAACACTAAAACGAGAAGAAATGCAAAAAAAAAAATTTACAAACCGCCGAACCGGGAATTGGCGGTTCAGGCCAAAAACCGGTGGTTTTTTGAACCGGAACTGCCGGGACCCTTGGCGGGCCGGTTCCGGTTCATGGGAATGATGAACCGTGAACCGCTGGTTCATGAACCGCAACCGGCGGTTTCGACCCGTGTGCATGCCTAATGATAACGTTTAACAAATTTTCATATGAACATTCCAACTGTTGAACTATATATAAGGATGCAATTTTTTTAAACACTTGTTCTAAGATAATGCACCACGATCATACTTTTTATCAATTCTAGCTTTCCGGATAATCCTCTAACCTGTCGTGATTATGATTAAAAATCGTCGTTCCACAAAGGTGGTTATTATATTTAATACTAACATCTTCTTTTTTTTAACAAATTAATAAAAAAATTGTAAATTATCTACTACATGATTTGTTGTAATTCTATCACTGGACTCTTATTCCAATAGTTAATTTAGGAGAGTGTCAATAATTTATAATTATGCTATTCTTTAAAAGAAATTGTGCTATTCTTTAAAAATAGCTTCAATTTCGAATCTTATTGACTTTTTTTAACTCAAAATTATAATAACTACAAATGTACCGTTCACTTATCTCCATTCTTTATTTTATAGCCCAAACTAAAATATTGACCAACTAATGTTGATTTACGTTGCTGTGAAAGATTATTTGGCATTTAAATTAATATAATAACATCACAAATAATTGATGGTGTTAATAATCTTGATGCAGAAACGAAGAAAGGAAGACGTTATATTTACATCAGCCAATATTTTAACTCGGACAATGAAATGAACGAAATTAACTGCCAATTAAATCCTGAAATTTGGAGCCATTCTACTTTGTCATATACCATTTGGTCATTTAAGTAAATATAAAAAAGACCAGATGAGAAGTAAGAAATTTGGACGGAATGTATTAGTTTGATTAAGATATTAATAAAAAAATTTGTACTAATTAAACATTTTGTATATGGGATGTAATTACCTTGAGTTGTATTTATCTTTTGACTTTGCCATTATAGTTAAGTCAATTTTTTTTGTGTTTTTAGAAAAATTATCACATTCAATCCCTTTTATTTGATTCTATGTTCTATTTTATTTTCTATTAATTTTTCTATTTTTTAATCACTTAATTGCTTTGTTTTGTCTTCACGTAAAATTTTACTATTCTATCTTTGCTTAAGTCAAGTTAAGGTCCTCTGACATTATATTTAAAACTATATTATATGGATCAAAAGAATTACTAGTACTAAAGTATTTTTTAAATTCGTCTCCACCCTCACTGACGTAGAAATATTTTCAAATGGTCCCGTTTCACATGGAGACACGCGCATATACATGTGTGTCCAGCCAGGGGCGGACGCAGAATTTTTTGTTGATAGGGGCTTTACTATATATATTAGCACTGTCAACGAGAAATAGTCTTATATGTGAACGGAGCAAATTTTAATACATATTAGTAACGATATAAAGATAAAGAGAAATAATAGGAAAAGTAAAAGAGAAAAGGATAAAAAATGATGAAAATTTTTCCATAAATACAAATGACAGTGGACATACCAAAAAAAATAGAAAATTTTTGTAAATGGGTAGAGAATTTTTGTGATAAAAATATATAATAAAATACAGAAAAAATGTTTTTGCATAATTAAATTGAAAAGAAAAAACAAAAGGAGAAAAATTAACTTATTGTTTAAAGTCACTATGAAAACGAATTTTGAGTTTGCTTGGATTATTTGCAAAGAAAAAGGAAAAAAATACGGTGGAGAATAAATTTTAGAATCTGTTGAATTTATTAATGGAAAACTAAGTTATTAAATTAAAATTCAGTTAACACGCCTAAATGAAAGTAAAAGTATTAAGAAGTTGCTGCAGTGTAATTTAATTCAATAGCCGAAAACACCTCCTCGTAAAGAGCGTAACATTTGGACACATTTTACTAGAAAAATATAATAATAATAATAATAATAATAATAATAATAATAATAATAATAATAATAATAATAATAATAATAATAATAATAATAATAATAATAATAATAATAATAATAATAATAATAATAATAATAATAATAATAATAATAATTCATTAACCTTTAGTCAAGTGACTCAAGTCATCTTCTTCCTCCACCGAGCTGTAGCCATTGTTATATTTCATCATCTGCATTTTTTTATTTCTTGATTGTTCAGCCCTTTTTTCCTATAATTTCTGATGATTTAGTCTTAAATAACATTACTTAGGTAAGGGCTGAGAGATAAGTTTTAGAATTTTTGAAAATTTTAGTAACAGAAAAAACTTTAAAAAAATAAAAAATGGGTGAGGGCTTAAGCCCTCCCCTCCTTCAACGTGTGTCCGCCCATGTATCCAGCTACAGTATTTAAGTGTATATAAACAATCACTATTAAGAAGTGATTATAAATTGAATTGATATATAGGGGTGCGTTAGGGTGACAAAGTGATAACAAGTAACATGCAATGTGCAAGCAATATGTGGTACAACTCTATTTTGAGAAATATGTGGAGTAAGTATTAATTATGATTAAATATATTATAATAATTTTTTTAATTTATAAAAATAGTTTTGGGTTACTCCATTAAATTAAAAAACGAAAAACGAGTGAGATGCAGAAATGATTAGCGAGCATGGTAAACAGCGTAGCCGTGAGTAGTATAGTGTCAAAACTTTCACATTTGCAGCTTGCTGGAATTGGAATGCCAGCACAGGCAAAGTTGTTTTGCCTAATAACAACAAATTCAAATATAAATTAAACATAAAATTAATAATAATTACTATCACTATTACTATTAAGAGTGGTGAAGAGAAATGATGATTAGAAAAGTCATAAAATGGGGCACAAGTAATTAAGCTCCGAATGCCCACTTGTACAGAGCTTGATGCGTTTGAGTATAATGTGTACTTATCATTTAGCAACACAAGTCACTTTCTTTACTCGTAGCTTATACTCCTAATTATTCAATTAATAATATCACCACTTCTACCTTATAGCTAATTACAGCTTGCTCTCTCCCTCTCATATAAATAGGCTAACATAGTTCATAACAACTTCAAGATTTCAAACCGATCGATCTCAAATCCTCCAATTCCTAGCTAGCACTCAGAGAGAGGAAGGTAATCATGGGAATCATAGACCATATTTCAGATTTATTTACTGTTTCAAGCACAAGAAAGAGCAAAAGAAAACCAATGCAGGTACTTCTTCCTACCAACTTTGCTTATAAAAATCTCCTTTTGAGATATATTACCTCTATTTAGCCACATACTTTTACATAACCATGCATGCACATATATATATATATATATATATATGTATATATTGATAATTTGTGATTGATACTCAGACAGTTGATTTGAGGGTGAAAATGGACTGCGACGGATGTGAACGAAGAGTCAGACATGCTGTTTCCTCCATGAAAGGTTAGTCATATTCATAAAAACTATTTTGATCACGTGTTCCTTTACTAATATGAAGCTAGGAAAGCCATAAACCAGACATTAATCAGCTTTAATATGTTACACACATCAACGATGCAAATGGACCAAATAGACCCTTAAAGTGTCGATAAGTTTTAAATATAGTATGATCTCTTGTGAATAATAAGGGTAGGCACGAAGTCACTGTCAAGATGATAAATCCTCATATAGTATTTTGGTAATATAATTAATAAAGAAATTTAAAAAAATGGTGCAGGTGCAAGATCTGTGGAGGTAAACAGGAGTGAGAGCCATGTAGCGGTAACGGGGTATGTGGAGGAGAAAAAGGTAATTAAAAGAATAAAGAGATGTGGGAAGAGAGCAGAGGCATGGCCGTATGTTGAGTATAATCTCACATATCATCCCTACGCACCGGGTGCTTACGATAAGAAAGCTCCTTCTGGTTTTGTGAGAGATGTGGATCAAGCTTATCCTTCACCCAATGAGCTCAAATACGCCACTTTTTTCAGTGATGATAATGTCAATGCATGCTCTATTATGTGAATCAATATTCACATCCCTCTCTATCTTCCATTTTTGTAATTTACTTAGTTTACTACTTCCACTTTCGAATATTGGTGTCTTGTCTATACACTATATATGTCTTTTCGATGTTTCATTATATAGGGTTTGTGGATGTTGGTGATTTCATTTTAGGCGTCACGGTAATTTTAGAATATACTACTATGACTATGAGATGTAGGAGTAGTGATGAAGCGGCGAATTTTCGATGGTAATTAATGCACGTAAAAATAAATTACGACACAGAGGTTTTACGTGGTTCGATTTACTGAGGTAAATCTACGTCCACGGGGAGAAATGGGGGCAGGTTTGTATTGCTTGATCTGCGAATTACAGCTTACAACACTGGCCTGCTTTATGATATTCTCTCTAGAGAGCTTTTTTAGAGTTTAAAAGAAGAAGCAGAAGACCTTATCTATCTGACCTAGGTTCTATTTATACAGTGAACTAAGATCGTGGCATGCAGCATTTATTAGGTAGTGGATGTCGTGGAGATCGTGGCGACCTTGCATGGGTCCACTATCCTGCATGAGTTAATGACTGCTTGACACCACTAAATAGATCGTCGGTGTAGTGGAGGTAGAAATCTTGTATGAGTCCACTATCTCCTAGTTCGGTCGAATACTGAGACCGAACTGCTGAATTATTGCCGAGCAGCTTTTGCCGATCTGAGAGTAGAGCTTGATGCCGACCTGAGAGCAGAGCTTGATGAGTTGGCTTTCACCGAGCTGTAGGCTGGGGCCGAACTCTTTGGTTGTACCGAACTGAACTCTTTAGTCACGCCGGACTGATACTCTTTAGTCATGCCGAACTGATACTCTGTCTTGGGCTTTACTGCTGTTGGGCTTGTTTAGTACGTACTCTATCACTACCCCCCCCGAAAAGCGAAGTGAATCACTTCGGCATTCTGGAAAAAAGTATGGGGTAAGTTGATGTTTGTCCACGGTCTCATGAAGTGAACTCTTCTTTGACCGGACTTGGTTTGTGTCCTAATTTGGCGAGTTTTATCGCTCGGATCGGACTTTCCGTTGTCCTAATTTGGGGATCGGACTTTCCCTTGTCCTAATTTGGGGATCGGACTTTCCCTTGTCCTAATTCGGCGAGTTTTATCGCGTGGATCGGACTTTCCCTAGTCCTAATTCAGGCAAGTTTTATCGCGAGAATTGGACTTTTGTTGCAGTTCGTTTCAGACGAAGTGCTTGTTTAAGCTGAATTGTGGTCTTGTATCCTCTTTAGAAGCTTTGACGCACAATCGTGGGCTTGTTGCAGCTCGTTTCAGACGAACTGCTTGTTTAAGCTGAATTGTGGTCTTGTATCCTCTTTAGAAGCTTTGACGCACAATCGTGGGCTTGTTGCAGCTCGTTTCAGACGAACTGCTTGTTTAAGCTGAATTGTGGTCTTGTATCCTCTTTAGAAGCTTTGACGCACAATCGTGGGCTTGTTGCAGCTCGTTTCAGACGAACTGCTTGTTTAAGCTGAATTGTGGTCTTGTATCCTCTTTAGAAGCTTTGACGCACAATCGTGGGCTTGTATATGTTCTAAGAAGGGGATCAGTCTTCGAAGAACAAGATACCTCAGTAACATTTGTAAGAGACGACACGCACAGAGACAGACAAAACACACAAACAAAACGCACAGAGACAAATAAAGACCAAGTAAACCAAATAAAGCACATTGAGCAAACAGGACTCAAGACTGACTGACCGGACTGTCTCTTACAAATGGAACTTTTTGAGGTTGGAAATGTGCCATGTTCGGGGTACCTGTTCTCCTGACATGTGAGCCAATTTGTAAGACCCTTTGCCGAGGACTTCTGATACCCGATACGGACCTTCCCATGTGGGTTCGAGCTTGCCCAGCTTTTCTGCTCGGCTTACTTCATTGTTTCTCAGGACGAGATCTCCCACTTGAAATTGCAGCTTCTTCACCCTTTGGTTGTAATACCGGGCTACTTGCTCCTTGTACTTGGCTGCTTTTATGCATGCCAATTCTCTTCTTTCTTCGGCAAGATCTAGCTCGGCTCTCAGTCCGTCGTCATTCATTTCTGAGGAGAAATTTAGAGTTCGGGGACTGGGTACGCCGATCTCCACCGGAATTACGGCTTCAGTGCCGTACACCAGACTGTATGGAGTTTCACCATTGGAGGTTGTGGGTGTAGTTCGGTAGGACCATAGGACTTGAGGGAGATTTTCTACCCATTGTCCTTTGGCTTGTTCTAACCGAGCTTTTAACCCTTTCACCAGGATACGATTTGTTACCTCCGTTTGTCCGTTTGCTTGTGGATGAGAGACCGAAGTGAACCGCTGTTGAATATTCAGCTCTTGGCACCAATTCTTGAACGTCTTGTCGGTGAACTGAGTCCCGTTATCCGAGATGAGGATGTGGGGTATGCCAAATCGGCACACTATGTTCTTCCAGACGAAATCCAATGTCTTCGAGCTCGTTATCGTAGCTAATGGTTCAGCTTCTACCCACTTCGTAAAGTAGTCCACGGCAACGACTAGGAATTTCATTTGCCGAGGAGCTTGAGGAAGTGGTCCCACTATGTCTATGCCCCATTGCATGAAAGGCCAAGGGCTTTGCATAGTGGATAGATCGGTCTGCGGCATTCTTGGGATATTTGCATGGATTTGGCACTTCGGGCATGTCTTGACGAGCTGCACTGCTTCTTGTACCAAGGTTGGCCAATAATATCCCCATCTTAGAACTTTTTTAGCTAAAGCTCTAGCTCCGATGTGGCTACCGCACGACCCTTCATGAACTTCTCTGAGGATGTAGTCCGTCTCTTCTGGTCCTACGCACCGCAATAACGGCTGGAGGTAAGACTTTCTAAAGAGGACTCCTTCATGAAGTTCGTACCGAAGTGCTCGGCACGTGATCTTCCGAGCTTCTCTCTTATCTTCGGGTAATTGTCCTTGATCCAGATACTGCAAGATCGGCGTCATCCAGTTCGGCGAGCTGGATATTGAATGTACCTCGGCTTCATCAATGCTTCGATGCATTAATTCTTCCGCCTTTGAGCTCGGATCTGAGGCCAACTTACTTAAGGTATCTGCTCGGCTATTTTCCGCTCTGGGAACGCGGATTATCCGAAAATAGGAGAAACTTCGGCTGATGCTTTGCGCTTTGTCCAAATACTTCTTCATTCTCTCGTCACGGGCTTCACTGGTACCCAACATGTGATTTACTAGGACTTGTGAATCACAATGGACTTTGAGAGATTTGACGAGCAGACTTTGCGCTAACTGAAGTCCGGCCAGGAGGGCTTCGTACTCGGCTTCATTATTAGTAGTGGGGAATAGGAACCGAAGTGAGTAGGTTACCTCGTGTCCGTCGGGAGCGACGAGTAAAATACCAGCTCCACTTCCCATCTTGTTTGAAGCTCCATCTACGAATCCGCTCCAGCAGTCTGGCGGCTCTACTTCGGATTCCAAGGGCTGTGCAAGTTCGGCATTGGCAGACTTTTTCTGTTCGGCAATGACAGGGATTGCTTGATCGAACTTGGCCTCTGTAAGAAAATCTGCCAAGGCTTGTCCCTTGATGGCTTTCCGAGGTAGGTACTCGATCGAGTGTTCTCCCAGCTCTATGGCCCATTTGGCGATTCTGCCTGATGCTTCTGGCTTGGTCAAAACTTGCCGAAGAGGCAGATCGGTTAAGACACATACCTTGTGAGCATAGAAGTATGGCCGCAGTCTCCTTGCTGCATTTACTAACGCCAGAGCAATTTTTTCCAGAGGTTGATACCTTGTTTCTGGACCTCTTAATGCTCGGCTTGTAAAGTAGATGGGAAACTGCTTTAGGCCTTCTTCTCGTACAAGCACCGCGCTGATGGTTTGATCTGATGCCGCTAGGTATAAGAATATTACTTCGGCTTCGGTTGGAGCAGAGAGAATAGGAAGCTCGGCTAGATAACTTTTGAGCTCGTCAAAGGCCTTTTTCTGCTCGGCTCCCCACTCGAACTTTGGTGCTTTTTTCAACACTTTGAAGAACGGCAGTTGCTTTTCGGCTGCTTGGGAAAGGAATCGATTCAGTGCGGCTAGACATCCGGTTAGCCTTTGCACGTCATGTATGGACTTCGGCATTGCCATGTTTTGAATGACTTGAACTTTTGAAGGGTTTGCCTTGAGTCCGTCCTTTGAAACCCAACAACCCAGAAATTTTCCTGAATCTACCAAAAAGGTACATTTTTGGGGGTTGAGTTTGAGGTTGGCTTTCCGGAGCACGTCGAGAGTGGATTTGAGGTTGTCTTCGTACTCCGAAGTGCTTTTGCTTTTGACAACTATGTCGTCGACATACACTTCAACCTGTTTCCCGATTAGGTGCCGAAAAAGCTTGTCTACCATCCTTTGATAAGTGGCTCCGGCATTCTTTAAACCGAATGGCATCTTTTTATAAGCGAAAATGCCGAAATCGGTGATGAAAGCTGTTTTCGGAGCGTCACTCTCATCCATCAACACTTGGTGATATCCTTTGTATAAATCAAGAAAACAGAAAATTTCGAAGCCGATCAAAGCTTCTACTTTTTTATCTATATTCGGAAGGGGATAGCAATCTTTTGGACAGTGCTTGTTTAGATCGGTAAAATCTATGCACATCCGCCATCCTCCTCCTTTTTTCTTGATCATCACAGGATTGGCCACCCAAGAAGGATATTTCACCTCGAATAGTACATCCGCTTTTAGTAATTGGCGGACTTCGTCATGGATGACTTGGCTTCTTTCTGCCGCAAAGAGTCTTTGCTTCTGTTTTACTGGCCGGATTGAAGGATCAATATTTAACCGATGAGTGATTACCTCGGGGGGCACTCCGGTCATGTCCAACGGAGACCATGCAAAGACATCTTTGTACTCCTTGAGGAGCTGAATGGTCTTTTCCCGGAGTAGAGGCGTTCCTGCGAAGCCGACGTTGACCGTTCTGGATGGATCATCTTCGTATAACTGAACGGTCATTGAGTTCGGCTCTGAAGTGACTTCGGTCATCTCGCTTGCCTCCGACTCCGGTTGCTGTGATTGCTATGCTTGATGGTGCCGAACTGATTGCTCGGCACTTTTAAGCGCAATCTGCAGACATTCTTTTGCTCTCTTTTGATCACCTCGGATGACCGCTATCCCATTTTTAGTGGGAATCTTGATGGTGAGGTGATAAGTAGAGCAAACGGCCCGAACTGTGTTGAGCCAGTCCCTCCCCAGGATGATGTTGTACGGAGACCGAGCTTTCACCACAAAGAACTCGATCATCGTATTGGAGCTTGTAGGCGCTTTTCCCACCGTGATCGGAAGGCTGATAATACCTTCAGGGCGGGTGTCCTCCTGGGCGAAACTTTTCAGAGGAAGTGGAGCCGGACTGAGCCGAGCTGGATCCACTTCCATTTTATCGAAACATTCTTTAAAAAGAATGCTGACTGACGCTCCTGTATCCACAAATACTCTGTGGACCAGTTTGTTTGCCACCCCGGCTTGGATGACAATAGCGTCTTGGTGAGGAGAGATGGCTGGGACGGGATCGGCATCTGAAAATGTAATCACTTCGTCTTTCTTCAGCCTTTTATGTGTTGGTTCCTCTTGATTGGAACCTCTGCGTTCTGCTTTTAGGGACGACTTAGTCTTCCCGGCTGGGAGGGCATCAATAGTCAGGATTACTCCATCGTATTGCGGCTCGTCGTCGTCTTCGGGATCCTCATGTCTTTTCGGATCCTGAGGATTGCAGTTCGCACTTCTCTGCCTTTTGTTCTTTTTCGGCTGCTTGCTTTGGTATTTTTTTAACGTTCCTGTTTTCACAAGAACGTCAATACCTGCAGCCAAATCTCGGCACTCCTCGGTATCGTGACCGTGGGTTTGATGGAAGGAGCAATATTGATCCTGAAGTCGCCGTGCGGCTGATTTCGTCATCCGCTTTGGTTTTTCGAACATATCGGAATGTAGTTCGAAAATTTCCGCTCTTGACTTGTTTAATGGTACGAACTGAGCGGGCGGCTTCTCAGGATTGAGACGTGGTCCCAATCTGCCTTGTACTGGTGCCCTTTGAATTCTTTCAAAAGGAGTTCGGCGAGGAAGCACCTGGTCGCTTTGATCGGGCTTCCTTTTGTCTCCTTGGGATGAGCTGTCTAACGACCGTTTTCGACGGTCTGCCTCATCCGCACGAGAAAACTGGTCCGCAATGTCCCACATTTCTTGAGCTGTTTGCGGACCGCACTCCACGAGCTTTCTGTAGAGAGCTCCGGGCAGGATTCCATTTTGGAATGCCGAGATGACAAGTAGATCATTGAGATTATCTACTTGTAGGCATTCCTTATGGAATCTCGTCAGGAAGTCGCTGATCTTTTCGTCGCGACCTTGACGTATAGAAAGCAGCTGAGCCGAAGTGATTCGGGCTTCCGCTTTCTGAAAGAACCTCCTGTGGAAAGCATCCATGAGATCTCGGTAGGATCTGATGCTGCCTTGAGGAAGGCTGTCGAACCACCTTCTGGCGTTCCCGATGAGCAACTCGGGGAACAGCTTGCACATGTGGACCTCATTGAGACCCTGGTTCGCCATATTATATTGATAGCGTCCCAAGAAGTCATGAGGATCCTCTAGCCCGTCATAAGTCATTGACGGTGTCCGGTAGTTCCGCGGCAAAGGAGTCCGGGTGATGTCGTCCGAGAATGGAGTCTTTAATGCTCCGTACATGGCGAACCCGACATCTCTTCGGTACGGAGGAGATGGAGTTCTCCTGTGGTTCCGGTACCGAGGAGGAACATGTCGGGGTTGAGGATTCTTTCTCCTGGAAGACACGTCACTACTGCGGTAGTGACTTTCATGTCTGGATGAGGAGGGAGAATCCGCCGTTGTCTTCTCCGACTGTTGGCTCTTCTGCAGGAAGGTTAAGAACTCCTCCTGCTTCTCGGCCAAGAACAGCTTGACAGCCTCGTTCAAATCAGGCTGCTGGGAAGACTCGGTGTGTGGACCTTTTGAGCGGCTTGCTCCTTCTCCGTGAGAACTGGAAGTAGATTTTTCACGAGGCTGCTTTCCAGGCCTATGGGCTGCTGGATTAGCTTCCTCATGGTTATCACGGACGGAGGCACGGGTGTTATGTGATCTGGTATGCATTTTTTTTTTTTTTTTTTTTTTTTTTTTTTTTTTTGGTAGAAGAGGATCAAAAACTCGCTTTATCACAAATTTGGTTCTCTGTTTCCCACAGACGGCGCCAGTGATGAAGCGGCGAATTTTCGATGGTAATTAATGCACGTAAAAATAAATTACGACACAGAGGTTTTACGTGGTTCGATTTACTGAGGTAAATCTACGTCCACGGGGAGAAATGGGGGCAGGTTTGTATTGCTTGATCTGCGAATTACAGCTTACAACACTGGCCTGCTTTATGATATTCTCTCTAGAGAGCTTTTTTAGAGTTTAAAAGAAGAAGCAGAAGACCTTATCTATCTGACCTAGGTTCTATTTATACAGTGAACTAAGATCGTGGCATGCAGCATTTATTAGGTAGTGGATGTCGTGGAGATCGTGGCGACCTTGCATGGGTCCACTATCCTGCATGAGTTAATGACTGCTTGACACCACTAAATAGATCGTCGGTGTAGTGGAGGTAGAAATCTTGTATGAGTCCACTATCTCCTAGTTCGGTCGAATACTGAGACCGAACTGCTGAATTATTGCCGAGCAGCTTTTGCCGATCTGAGAGTAGAGCTTGATGCCGACCTGAGAGCAGAGCTTGATGAGTTGGCTTTCACCGAGCTGTAGGCTGGGGCCGAACTCTTTGGTTGTACCGAACTGAACTCTTTAGTCACGCCGGACTGATACTCTTTAGTCATGCCGAACTGATACTCTGTCTTGGGCTTTACTGCTGTTGGGCTTGTTTAGTACGTACTCTATCAAGTAGTAAAATTCTATGATGGTGCAATGCGTTAAATGTGGATACTGGAAATCAAATATTGCCCACTAACTTAATTTTTCAGTATATATTTTTCAACTTTGACATGAATATATAGACATAGGATAAATGAGAAAAAATCGTAGTACTAGATAAATTTCGCTCCATGCGGCAATAAATTCAAATTGACCGCATTTACTTTAAGTTAGCTAGGAGATATGTCAAAATAAATTAAGTTTGTGGTAACTTTTTTTTATTTATAGTGACTATCTCAAATTTGGTCAATATATGGTTAGTTCTACAACTTTAAAAAATAGTGGAATATTATATCATAATTTGGACATTTTTTATTAATCGTTCCATGGCCAAAAAAATTGACCTGCGTGTCTTCATTTTTTATGTATACTTATGTCTTAAGCAAATTTCTTGTTTTGTAACTCTATCTTCGGCAATCTCTTAGAAAAAATGCCAACAAATGATCTATAGACAAAACAATTAACGCATGAAATAAGATTGACCAGAAATTGACCAAACTTGATGGCCTTTTTTATAATTAGCTCTTTTAAAAAAATACTACTATAACATGACATAATTTTGCAAAGGATTAAAATAAGAAATGTGACGTTGAGACGTCGGAGCCCTGGAAAAAAACAAAAAAAGTACAATGAATAATGGTAGTTGTAGTAGACCTAAGCCAAAGTATATGTAAATTCGAACAATGTAATATTAATACTCCATACACCACCATGCATATTTTCGGCATTTATGACATCGATTTAAAATGTCTGAAATTGGAACGAGGATTCAAAATTATTTTAATCCCCCAAATCAGGGATCATATATAGTGCGAATCAATTACCAATATTGAAAAGGAAATAATTGAGCTAGTTTATTGCTCAACTTTACGATGCTTCATGCTATAAAATGACAAATCTTGGATACAGCAGGCGTTTCCCACTTGCTAGACATCTCGAATCCACATTTTTCTCTGAACAAAGAATAATCAATCAAATCCATCCAATATGAATATTTGAGAATCTAAAGATAAAAATAACATCAGAATGTTCTTCTTTCCTCTTTCTTTTTGTATGAAAACACATCAATTGTGATGTGAAAATTCATCTTTCTTGAGGGTTTTTTTTCCTTTAATTAGTTCTTCAAGTTGTTTGTTGAAAAGTTTGTTAATGCCAAGTTTCATTAAAATGTGAGTGGAGAAGGCTTGTATATAGGCTCTCATTTCGTGTATAAATTAAAATAAACTAAATAGATGAATTAATGATGATAATCGAGTTAACTTTTCTAAACCGTGCAAGAGAACCTTCTCCGAAAGTTACATAATAAATTAAAGTGATTTCCCCCCAAAATTAATTTGTGTTTCTTTCTTTTGCAGTCCCACCATTACTAAAAGAAAGATGCATAATGTAATATTTTAACAGGAAAGTAATAAGAGCACATAAGATTACAATGATTATCTTTTCACTGTGTATTCGAGTGCCGTTGAAAAGCATAATCCAAATATCTTGCCTTAATTATTTGGTGCTTATCACCTCATCTACCATTTCCTTAATCTCTCTCAACTTTTTCGGTTTTTTTTACCTCCAAATGATTGATATTATGATGACGTAACTACCCATGCAATAAGATAAATCTCTGTCACTGATTCTTCGAACTAATTAATTTTTTGCATGGATAAATCAAAAATAAGTTAATGATAATAAAATCAATCGTTAATTTTATATGTAGTAGCTATAGATATATATACGAGAGGGTTTACTTTATTTTACGTGATTTTAAATATGGGGACCGTAAAGGTGAAAAACTTCTACTAATAATATTTATTATTTATATGTCAAAAAATAATTATTGAATATTCAGAAATTTCCTAAATTGGGAATCAAGAGTGCAGTTCGTTAAGTAAACACGGAAACACCCACAGCCTTTTCTAGGCCTTAGCCCACTTTAATTGTTGGACTGGGCCCAAATTTATAGTAACGCTTAAAAAGAGTAAATCATATGATAAGATAATGATCAAGTCCATCTGTGAATCAACTCTAATTAAATTATAAATGTAGTAATTAATAAATTTTTAATAGAATTAGTGTAAATCCTAATTACTCAGAGTAAATCTTAACTGAAAATTGTAATCCTGATAAAAAAACTAGATGTAACCGGATAAAGCCCAGCAGTATCACTCCCTTCAAACACATTTTCTAGGGATTAAAATTCCTGTAAAAAATTCCTGCTCATTGCTTTTAATTGCAGTTTATTATACTTATTTACTGAAGCATTTGAGTTACACTAATTGAGCACATGAATCGATCTTGTGACAATATTTATATTAATGGAGTATTAACTAGGAAAATGAGTTGGGGATGGTTCAAGGTTGGAAGGGAACCATATGCTGCAAAGACTATGATGGCATGGTTGAATATTATAGGAGAAGTAAAAAAGCAAAACAAGAGTGAGGGTTACAACACAATGTAATGATGCTTTTAACACTCCACCTACACATGTTTTCATGATTATTTTCTGTCATGTTTGCACTTAAAAAGAATATTTTTATCCCTCTCGTTTCTCTGATATATGGGCTATTGTCCAAAAATGTAAAATTTGATTGTAGTACTTCACACCAATTTAAGATTTGGTTGTAAAGATTATGGACTTATGCATTATTGTGAATGTTCCATGATTCGAAATTCTGTTGAAATTTGGGACAGATTTTAAAGATCAAGTAACGCATAAAACGACGCTGTATATACTCATTAAAAGCGACGTAATTTCTTATATTGAGGTTTTGTTCACCTATATAATGAATTTAATTTAGAAATAAACTTGATTCGTGGAAAATTTTATTGCAAGCGTGAGTTCATGATATTAGTAACCAAGTTTTAAGAACATGGAAATACCTCTATCCGTGAAATAATGTTTCATTTTGCCATTTTGAGATGTTCACGATTTAAAGTCACATTTACCTTTTTTTCATTCTAAGTAAATGAACCCCACCTTTAACTTAATTCATTAGAGCATCCGCAATGGCGGACTTCCCGCCGGACGTCGGACCGGCGTGCCGGATGTCTGCGCGGGACGTCCGCCATTGGGTCCAGAGAGGCGGACGTGAGGTATCCGCGGCCTTCCGGCGACGTCCGCCATTGTGGTGCCACGACAGACGTCCCGATTTTTGAATTTTTTTTTAAAACTCTATATATACTGCTCGTTGAACTTCATTTCATTCGCACCACTTGTTTTAACGAGTTTCTCTCTCTCTACTTTCATTTCTTTTGAAGATAAATGGAGCATGGCAGTGATTCTCCCGCCACGAGCGAGTCACAAATGCAGACGTTTCCCATTGGAGGTGGGGGAAACGCCGGCAGAACTGCAGGGATGTCCGGGATGATGTCCGGAATGGCGCCGATGATGCCCAAATGGCGGGGATGATGCCTGAGTACTACAATATGTACCCTTGGATGGGTGGGATAGTGCCCCAGATGCCCGGGGTGAGTGGAGGGATGACGGGGATGGCGCCTGGGATGATGGGGAGAATGATGCATGGAATGGCGGCGGGGATGGGGGGAATGGTGCCCGGGATGATGATGCCCGGGATGATGATGCCCGGTATGATGTAGGGCATGCCTGCCGCTGCGAGGGGTAGCAGGCTGGGGGTCCCCCAATCACCTGGGGACAATGTCTATCGCCCCTACATGGATTTATTGTCTAGCGATTCCCAGAGTAATCATCTGGAGACTCAGTTCACCGGCATTGAGACTTTCTCTTTTGAGGAGTTGGGGATATCTCCGGTCATGGAGTCTCCCACTGAGATACCACCGGCGGTATGGAGGTCGAAGAAGAAGGGCAAAGGGAAGGTTAAGGGCAAGGGCCGTGAATTTTATTATTGTGGATCTCCACTAGGATGTCCTTGGGGATGTCAGCTACTGTGCAGTGGAATGTCCTTATGACGTGGCAGTGCAGTGGGATGTCCTTATGACGTGGCATGATGTGTTTTTGGTGTCCGCCGGAACATCCGCGTGCATTACGGATGCTCTTACACTCGTATTTTATTACTATAAAAATAGTATAAAAGTGGAGTCCATATTATATTCATCCATTTCCTTATTTTTGTAAACAAAGTCAAATAATTTTTTAACTCGTGATGAGTTAAAATAGAACTATAAATGGGGAACGGAGAGAGTACTCCGATGAGAATTAAGAATTCATTTAAACCCTAGAATAGTAATGTACTAGTCCTAAATATTTTTATATTCATGGGACGGGAGTTGAAAGTGGACATATGCTTTATAGGCTTTTGGTCAGCATGGCTTAATTGCAACATTAAAGATTTTGCAGAAGACCCACACCAAACATAGCGCTCTCATTCACCCTTTCAATTATACACCCATTATTCGTTATAAACAAACATCGCTGCTCATTCCTTGCAATCCATCATTTTCTTTAACTTTATTCTACTAATAATAATGATATTGATTGCCATCCACCACCTTCTTCATCCCGTGCAATCTTCCACAAAATTAAACAGTACGTATATATGCCCATTCTATAATAGTATTTTTCTATAGTAGTATGAACTTGATGACTTAATTCATATACCTGTGGCCTCTCAACTCCACAAAATACAAATGTTTATATTATAACCCTCGTAAAACCTAAACCAAAAAGGATACATACATACATACATATATATAATCCCTCAGACTGCTAATGAGGAAACCAAGAAAGCATTATTAGTAAACATTCAATAAAACAAATTTGGGAGTGCATTACTGTTAGAGCTAATAAATAAAACATTGAATTATGAGATGGATTGAAGTCAAATCGTTGTTGTTTTTATTTTATTTTCTGAGAAAATGCGACGTTAAATCACATCATCCAAACTTGAGAAGAAAACACATTACCAATCTGCTGGCTATAAAGAGAGAGAGACAGAGTAGCCCATCCCATATTCTGACTTTCAATTTGTAGGTCAGTTCTAACTCTCTCTCTCTCTATCTCTCTTTTTCTATCTGCATTCTGTGCATTTTTTGATCGATCTGCTATCTCGGCATTAACTGCCCCTCACCATTTTTAAATGCTTTGCAACAAACCCCCTTTTATTTCTTCAACTCAAGTGTAAAAACTTAAAACTTAAAACTAAAAACTAAAAACTAAAAATAGATTCAACAATCTTCCACTATTATTATTTGTGCATTGTATTTGTCTCTCAAGAATTGATTTGTGTATACTTTTGTAGGAGATCTTGCATTTCCAAACAGCACTCAAGAAATGACTAAAGATGAGGACTTTAAGCTGTTCAAGATCCAGGTACTCCATTCTTCTTTAGAAAGCCAACTTTTGTGGAAAGTTGAAATCTCCTTTTTTTTACCATGTTATGTTTTTTGCAGACTTGTTGTCTCAGAGTGAACATACACTGTGACGGCTGCAAGCACAAAGTGAAGAAAATCCTTCAAAGGATTGAAGGTTCTATGCTCTCTTTTTTTGTAAAAGGGGTTTTCTCTGTTTTTAGTTTTTCACTCTGTTTCTTCAAGTGTTCCTACATTCCAAATGCATATATTATAGGTTTTGCATACTAACATTATATTCCCTTTATCCACAACTTTAATAGTCCTATATTTCGATTTTTCGAACACAATTTGATCCCCTTTTATTTATGTTAAGGTTTTCTGTTTTAGCATGGTGATGTTCATATGTCATTAATAGTATGTCTGTTTCAAATAGCTGGCATGTATTGTTAGTTGACCAATGTAGCATCGAGTTAGGACTTAGGAGCGTGTGATTAAGCATGATTTTTGATGATTGTATTTGAAATTAGTATAATTGTGTAAATGTAACTTGAATGAATAGGAGTTTATGAAGTGAGCATAGATGCAGAGCAGCAAAAGGTGAGCATCTCAGGAAGTGTGGATTCCTCAACCCTTGTCAAGAAATTAATTAAGGGTGGTAAGCATGCTGAGCTCTGGTCCCATAAGCCAACCCAAAACCATAAGCCAAAATCCCCCTCCATCAAAGAAGACCCCACCAAGAAAGGCCAAAACCCCAAGCTGGATCTCGATTCCTTAAAAAACAAGAACCAAAACTTCACCTTCCTGTCCGAAGCCGACGACTGCTTCAACGACGCTGCCACCGAAGAGGAGATGCAGCTCCTCACCGCCGTGCTCAATGCCGAGGCCAACAAGAAGGCCAACATTGTCCACAACAACAACGCCAAGAAAGGGAACCAAAATCAGACACAAGGGATGGTGGGAAATGACATCAGTGCTATGATGAATCTTGCTGGCTTTCACGGCAACAGCGCCGGGATTCTTGGGAGTGGATTTCAGCTGCAGCCAAACGCGTTCAACGTGGGGAACAATGCTCTGATGGCGGCGAATGCTAATGGCTACGGCACTATGATGCAGCAGCAGCAGCAGCAGCAGCCGCAGATGGTCTATAATCGGACGCCGTTGATTTCTCCGAACACGGGATACTCCTACGGCTATGGTGCGGTTCCGTACGGTTTGGCTGAGCCGGCAGGATACGGTGGTAGCGGTGCTCGTGTGTTTGATGATGATGACAATGCTAGCGGTGGCTGCTCAATTATGTGAAGATTTGAACTAGTTTGATTTGGTTTGGTTAGGGTTTTTTTGGCTTTTGATGGTTAGACTGTTAAGTTATGTATATGTATGTTGGTGTGTGATGGCTAACCTTCTAAGATTCTAGTTTCAAGTATTTGAAGTTTTATGACCTTCTCCTATAATTAGCTGTGTCAAAACATTAACAAACATAGAAGGATTGATTTTTGTGTGGGGGACAACGTGTGACATTGGAATTAACTCATTATAAGCATATGCCTTTGACTTGTCAATGAGAATTTAAGGTTTCATTAGAATTAGTATTACTATCTATGGGCAGTAATAAAAGTGATAAAATGCAAATTTTAAAGGTTGTTCAAACACTGAACTATGATGGATCGTTAAAAAATGTCAATAGGGGATAAAATATCATCAACACAAAATGTCAAACTCTATTTCAACAATTTTTCAACACAATATCAGCCGTTGACATTGTGTTAAAATTTTTTGTTGATGATATTTTATCATTGTTGACATTTTTTAACGGTTCAGCTCATAGTTTGAAATTTATACAATATTAACTAAAGTCCCAAAATGGTCCTTAACATATTGCGTTTTTTTTTTTGGTCCAAAACATTATCTTTTGAATTATTCGGTCTCTCACACTAATTCATTTAAATTGTTTTATCTCCTTATAAAATATTGTTTTTTGACAACATTTCATATGTAATTCTCATCCTACTATATTCGTCTTAATTAGCCATTCCAATTGTTTATTTAAAATATCGTCTTTTACGTTTTAACTTATATGAAATATTTATTTTGATGAAATAATATTGTTTTGAATATTGTCAAAAGACAATATTTTATAAGGAGATAAAATAATTTAAAAGAATTAGTGACGGATTAGTGAAGGATTTTGGGACGGATTAGTGCCGGATTAGTGACAGATCAATTTCTCCCAATTAGTGACGGATTTGTGACCCGGTAATTTAAACCGTCAAATATTTGACGGAACCGTCCAAAATGGACCAAATGTGATCCGATTTCAAATGTGAGGGACCGAATAATTCAAAAGATAATGTTTTGGACCAAAATAAAAAAAAAGCAATATGTTAAAGACCATTTTGGGACTTTAGTCTATAATAATTAAAGATTACATTTGATTACATCCCTACTACCGATATCCATGGATTTGTTAAACTGAGATGGCGAAATAGATCAAGCCAAGATGGGTCATAAGAATTTTGGCCGAAAACTTTTTTGGGGGGCTATAAAGCTCGATGCGATCAGGCCCAACTGGCGCAGCCCAATCATTTGGCAGCTCAATTTGTTTAAGATATGTGAAGAAACAATAAAATGTGACGTGAATATAAATTTTAAGTTGTCAATAACTAGAATCAATATATTTACCGAAATTATTTGGAAGGAGATGATATAAATATAGCTTAATAGGACATTTTTCTATGTCCTGTCTTTCTTATAGTTAAATCTTTCGGCGTATACCAGTATATTTTTCTCTTTCTTTATTGTTAAAATTTTTTGCGTGGGTGCAAACAAAAATTCTATACTAATACACATGTAGCAAGCAGATTCTGAATTTTCTAATTCTTCTATAAAATTGGTTTTGAACTACCATCGACTAAAAATTGTTACAAACGTTGGTTTGTTGTTCTAACCCTAAAAACTTTTTACAATATCTAATGGTCCATTGATAAGTTTGATACCAAGTGACCGAGGGTGGTAATTCGTTTGTAGTTTTGAGCTTTTGACTCGGCCAACGAGTCATGGCTTAAGCACGCTTCATGATTAAAAAAAAACACAACACACAATACCCACAATGCCAGTGGCGGACACAGAAAATATTGTTGGCGGGGGCTCCATTACACTATATATTATACTCAATAAATAAATAAATAAATATATTTAATAAAAATAATGTATTAAAAAAATACAAATACAGCCACAAAAACGAATAAATATTACTCCCTTCGTCCGCGAAATATTTTCCACATTTAACTCAGCTCAGGTTTTAAGAAATCTGAATAAAAGTGAATGAAAATAGTTAGTGGAACGTGAAATATAATAGTATTAGTTTTATAATAGAATGTGAATATAATGAGTTAGTGGAAAAAGTGCTTCATTTACTAAATATCAAAAAATGCAAAGTGGACAACATTTGACGGACGTACTGAAATGACAAAAGTAGACAACATTTCACGGACGAAGAGAGTATATCTTATTCTAAAGGAGTATATAATTTAAAATATAACCATGCCGTAAATATAAACAAAAGATAGATAATGTTAAAATTAAATTTGAACTAAACTCTAAATCCAACTAAATACACCAATTCTTAAACTCAAATCAAATACTACGTGAATAGTCGCAAATTTACATAGAGAAAACAACACATTAAATATATTATTATAAATATACTTATTAATTCTTTTTGTAAATGACCGAAAATATTGTGGCAATTTTTTGGCTAAAAAAAGGCTAAATTATCAATTTAGAATGTTGTTACACTCTCTAAAATAATATTGTGCTAAATTTTTGGTAAAAAAGCTAAATTATCAATTTAGAATGTTGTAAACAAAAAACGTTATTAAAAATTTTAAATTGATTTTACTTTTGTGTTTGTAAAATAAGGCACTTTATTAGAACTAGTCCCAATATCTACACTTCGTTCGATAAAACTTTTTACTATTACTAATATAATATTGTTAACTTTTGTAAAAAATGTGTCTTCTTCCTCAAAACGATGACAACCCTTTTCATCTCAAAAAATTCACCTCTGCAATTTTATTCCAAAAACTCAGTTCAGCCCCTTTTGTTATTCCATTTTTGATGATTTACTCTCTAATACAATTAACTTAGCAGGGGCTAAAAAGTGTTTGAGAATTTTTTTCAAAAAAAATTAAGTAGAAAAAAATAAAAAAATACTTCTTCTTGGGAAGGGCTTAAGAGCATCCGCAACGGTGGTGACGGTCGCCACCGCCGTCCGCGCCGCTGGCAAGGCGAAGCACCGCAGCCGCTGCGCTCGCGCAGCGCCAGCGAGCAGCTGACGTGGCGGCACGGGATTGGGCAACGGCATAGCCGTTGCCTTCAATTTTTTTTTACTTAAAAATCGGTATTTAATTGTAAATAATGATAAAAAATAAAAAAAATATTTTCCAAATCCAAAAAATATGGCCGTTTTTTCCCGTTTTTTCTGAATTTTTTTGAATTTTTTTTATTTTTTTCCCCAAAATCATCTATAAATACACACATTCATCATCCATTTATCACATCAAATCATCTCTCATTCATCTCTCATTCATAATTCTCATACAAACTATCAACACATTCATCTCTCACTCAAAACCTCAAATGGATTTCACCCATATTATGGCGGAAGCGGAGCGCGAAGAACAAGAATACTATGAACAACATCGTACCGCTTACGAAGCATATGTCGCGGCGAATACCCCCGCTCCTCCTCCTCAACGAACTAGATCAAATCGCCGCTACATCCATCGTGACCGGGAGGGAGCCCACGAAAGGCTCGTTGCCGACTACTTTGCCGACCAGCCGCGGTTTCCGGCAAATTACTTTAGGCGCCGTTTTCGCATGTCAAAGCGCTTGTTCATGCGAATTGTCAACACATTGTCCGCACGTGTTGAATTCTTCCAAACAGGTCCAGATGCAGCCGGCCGACAAAGTATCACGCCGTTGCAGAAGTGTACGTGTGCCATCCGACAACTCGCTACTGGGTAAACGGCCGACATCTTCGACGAGTATTTGCATATCGGTGAGTCCACTGGAATCCTTTGTCTAAATAATTTTTACGAGGGCGTTCGTTAAGCTTTCGGGGATGAATTCCTTCGGGCACCCAGCACCGATGATTGCCAACGGTTGCTTCGTCTTCACGAATCAGTCCATGGCTTCCCCGGAATGCTTGGCAGCATTGACTGCATGCATTGGAGGTGGAAGAATTGCCCGAATGCTTGGAGGGGGCAACACTTAAGCGGTCACAAAGGCGGCGGCCCAACACTTATCCTTGAGGCGGTCGCCGACTACCGCCTATGGATTTGGCATGCATATTTTGGCGTTGCCGGAGCCAACAACGACTTGAACGTGCTCTATTCTTCACCACTCTTCAATGATGTGATGAATGGTGTAGCACCGGCGATCGACTTCACCATCAACGGAAATACATACCACATGGGTTACTATCTCGCCGATGGTATCTACCCAAGGTGGTCGAAGTTCGTGAAGACGCTCCACAACCCGCACAACCCGAGACAGGTTCTTTTTGCGCAGCGTCAAGAGTCCGCGCGGAAAGACGTCGAAAGAGCCTTCGGGGTCCTTCAAGCCAGATTCAACATAGTGAAGGCCCCGGCTCGGCTGTGGTACGTGAATAATATTGCCGACATCATGTTCACGTGTATTATCTTACACAACATGATTATAGCCGACGAAGGGCCGAGGGCGGCTAGCTTCTACGACGAGGATGAAGCCGGAAGCTCAACAGTGAGGTCTCCCCTAGGGGTGGGTCGGTACGGTATACCGTACCAACCGTGTCATACCGCATACCGTATCGGAAAGTACGGTATGACAAAATTCAATACCGATACCGTACCGAATTTTTGGTATACCGGAAATTCGGTATGATATTTTTTGATACCGTTACCATACCGTTATTACGGTATACCGTACCGTGTTTCGGTATATCGTTAAAAACGGTATACCGAAACACGGTACGGTACACCGTAATAACGGTATGGTAACGGTAATGGTATACCGAAAAAAACCTATTGTGTCCAAAATATTTAAAATAACAATTCAAGTGTTCAACTATTTAAAAAAGCCCAAAATAATAAAACTTCATCACAATCAAATCTTGTTCATAGCATTCAAATTAATAAAATTTCAACATTCAAATCTAAAACAATTTATGAAGTCATGATCAACGACATTATCTTCATTTCTTGCAACCACGTTGTCTTCATTTCTCAAAATTCCACAAAAAATCGTTGAAGATGACCCTGCATTTGATAACCTTTATTAATAGTCGAGCATAATCACAATACACAAACAACCAAACCAAAAGAAATGTATGGAGTGTAACATCCATATATCAAAACACCTAATTATTGCAACGTAAACTTGCTCCTGCAGTTATAACTCAACGGTTAATTCATATTTTCACATATTTAAAATGCTTTTTAATTTTAAGTCTGATATTTAAATGTCAAGACAATTTATTAAAATGTCAACACAAATATGTGTTGAAATTTTAATGTGATCGTATTGACATTTTTAAGAAAAGGTAGCATTTAAACGCACTCTTATGGCTATGTGGGGTTAATGTGATTGAAAAAGTATAATCCAAAGTAAGAGGATGTCGAATATTCTTTTGTTTATCATTTCACAACTTTTATTTCGCATAATGAAATAAATAGGAAGAAATTAAAATGACCCGTGCATCATACGAGAGTGACACTAGTTAGTAATTTAAATTGGACATTTATTTCTCTTTAAGAATTAAGAATGACTGATCAGTATCCTATTTATTCATCCTTCAATTTAAGTAGTATATAAAATAAGATAGCATACAATGAATTAAACACTAATTATCGCCCAAATGTTCCCAAAAAAAAAAGAATTAAACACTAATTAAACGATTTGATTCATTTTCAGCTGCACATATTTTTAATTGACATTTTATAAAGTGGGACGAAGAATAAAACAAAAATTTTAATTACTTTGTAGATTTGGAATATGACATTACACAAAGAATCATATACTAAATGGTGTGAGTTGATACAAATTCTTTCAAATGTGTTCTGTTGAAACATATTCCTGATATCGTATTTCCAATCTTCTTTCGGTGTTATGTGCTATTGTGTTTATTATATTTAATAGGATGAGTTGATAAAAATTAATTCAGGTTAATTTTGAATTTGTTTGAATAAATTATCATTTGAATGTTTAATTTTATTGTATTAATTGATGTATTAAATTATTTTTAATATAATATATATAAATGTAATATATATATTACAACACATTTAATATTAATATACATATAATAATCTATCGGTATACCGGTATACCACGGTGTACCGAATCTTCGGTATATACCGAGGATTCGGTATACCGCGGTATAGAAAAATTGATACCGTTACCGTACCGAAACACTGCGGTACGGTATCATACCGTACCGGAAACTGCGGTATACCGAAAAATCGGTATTTTCAGTATTTTTTCGGTACGGTAAGTCCGGTATTACGGTATTTCGGTATAATTTCCCACCCCTAGTCTCCCCACGCCGAGGTGAGCATACGACGGTTGGCCAGAGGATCGAGACAAGACACACAATGCGCGATACCCGATCCCACATTCAGTTACAAGAAGACCTAATCAACCACATGTGGGCGAAATTCGGCAACGAGTAGTGTTTTTTTTTAATTTTTAGTATTTTAATTGTGTAATTTTTAATTTTTAGGATTTTAATTATGTCGTTTTTATTTTATTTGTCATTTGTAATTTTATTTAGGTTTTTTTAATGAATTTTATTATTATGGAAATGTTATTGTTTAATTGAATTTTAAATTAATTGTGCTCGTCCTTGCGGAAGAGCACAACTGTGGGTGTTGTGCTCTTGCCAGAGAGCAGGCAGAAAAAGTGGGGTCGGGCCCACAACCGTGCCGCTGGCAAGAGCACGGTTGTGGATGCTCTAAGCCTTTCCACGGTTCCACCCTCCTTAGTGTCCGCCACTGCACAGTGCTTAAAATCCACACACACATACATACACTGACACACAAACATAACATTGCATATATAACACACATTGTGCACATACAACACACGATACATACACTCGCCTAAATAAGTCAAAATACATTAAAAATAATGTAGCGATACATAATTTATGTAAAAAACTCATAATTAATAGTATCAAAATCTGGCTGATTTTTACTATATTAAATAAAAATATAAAAATAGACAGGAATTGAATTAAAACACTATTTCATTTTAATTTTATAAAATTTTATATTCTAACACAATTCCAGTTTTATGAGTAGTATCAAACGAACTCTAACAGTAATTGCACGTGATACTATAACATAAACGCTTTTTTCCATAAAAGAAATTATAGATACAACTAGTATATTAAAATGGGAACTACAATAATATAGTTTTGAATTAAAATCAGCCACGAATTGTAACAAAAAAGGCATCGTATTCACACCCACCACATATCTCAATTCTCATACTAGTTGCACATCAGAAGGGAATACAGCCAAAAGGTTGAACTCACCACTAGAATATAATTTTGTGTAACATCATGAAACACAAGAAAATACTAAGTTGCCTTAGTCCTTTTTTGTGTGTGACATGCTTACCTGGTTTATCTCACCATATCTTAATATCGATAATTTTTTGTCTCCTGAAAAGGACTAGCCACATGGAAAAGCATTAAATTATGAAATGTTATCATACGAGAAGGACTAAACAAGAAGTATAAAATTAAATTTTATTGAATTGCCGTCCGAATCCTATGCAGTAGTAGAGACCATGTTATATTCCACTAATATATACTAGTATCAAAGAAAATTGTTATATTTAAAAAAGCAATGAAGGATTCGACATATGGTTTATATGTAAATAATCAAATTATAGTCAAATCATTCATTTTCTTAGCATAATTATATGCTAAATAGTGGAGTAGTACAACTTTATTTCCGAAATCACATATAAGTTGGCAGTATAAATTTTTTGTCAGTTTTTAGCCGATTCCATAAATAATGGAGTAGTAATAATAATTATTTTTATTATATATTTATTGAGGAATAGTATATTCCTCCGTAAACAAGTATTTACAGTTGTGTGGTACCTGTGTGGCTCCTCCTAGCTGTTAATGTATTTTTAATATTAAAAATTAGTACTCTTTCCTAGCTAAATATATGAGTAAAGGTCCAAACTAATCCTGAATATATATTCATTTTATGATTTTAGTCCTATATTTTATTTTTTGAATTTTTACATCATAAAATTTTCAACTCAGATCACAATTGGTCCTACACTAACAATTCCGTCAATTTTTAAATGGTTTTAACCTGAATGGGACTGTTAAAACCATCAAAATTGGTCAAAATCGGGTTAAAACCATTTAAAAATTGACGGAATGGTTAGTGTAGTACCAATTGTGATCCGAATTGAAATGTTCAGGATGTAAAAATTCAAAGATAAAGTATAGGAACAAAATCGTAAAATGGGCATATGTTCAGGACCAGTTTTGGCCTTTACTCTTATTAGTACTACAAATGTTAATTCGTACTACCTCCGTTTCATATTAATAGAGTCATTTTTCTATTTTGGAAAGTTCAAAGTTAATTGAGTCATTTCTATTTATGGCAAAAAGTAATTCTCCTTTTACTTTATTCTCTCTTTATCTCTCTTACTTTATTCTCTTAAACTCTTTTCACCATCCATTTAACACACTATTCTTAAACCTCATTCCGAAAAGAAATGTCTCTATTAACAAGGAACGAAGGGAGTATTACTTATATAGTTTAATGATGCCTTTCAAATTTTATATTGGTAAGAGCATGCCCACCGGTGCTCTTGCGCAAGGACGACGTCCGTGCCATAGGCAAGAGCAGACCCCTGCTCGCCGCTGTGCTCTTGCCAAAGGCGCGGCCCTGCTCGATGCATAGAGCACGTCCGTGCCAACGGCAAGAGCATGAGCAGCCGATGTGGCATGCTTTGGTTGGCCTTTGGTTTATAATTTTTTATTATTATTTTTTAAAATTTTTTTAAAAATCTGAAAAATTCAGATTTAATAAAAAAAAAATTTTCCCACTTCCTAATAAAATATATCCATTTTTTCACACTTTTAATTTATTTTTCCTTATTTTTATCCCAAAATTCATACTTTCATCTATAAATACTCTCATTTCAAACACAAAAAAATGACACTATACCAAACAACTGTCTCAATCTCAATTTTTAGGATTTTTTTTAATTTTTAAAATTTTAATTATGTAATTTTTAATTTTTAGGATTTTAATTATGTAACTTTTAATTTTTTAGTAATTTGTAATAGTATTTCGCGTATTATTAATGCATTTAATATTGTGGAAATGTTTTTAGTAATTGAAGTATTTAAATTAAATAATAGAATGGTGGGACCGTTGAACATGCTCTTGCAGAAGAGTATGCATGTGGGTGTCGTGCCCTTGCCAAAAAGTAGAGAGTAAAAAATTAATAGAAGTGGGTCCGGCCCCAGGTCCATGCTCTTTAGCAAAAGCATGGATGAAGATGATCTTAAGCTTGAACTAGTGTACTTTTTCAAATAAGTTTGTAACACAAATTAACGAAAAATCATATCTTAACTTTAGAAAGATAATAAAACATACCACATCATAAAAAACAGAATTCAAGAGCTCAATAATTAATATATACTCCCTCCATCCCACATTATTTGAGGCATTTCTTTTCAGCACGAGATTTAAGAAAGTTGTGTTTAGTGAGTTAAATAAAGTAGATGAGGGAATAAAGTGAGAGAAAGAAGAGATAGTACAGTAAAAGAAATAATAAAGTAGGTGTGATTAGATGTTTTCTTTTTAGTCAAAAAGAGAAATGACTCAAGTAATTTGAGACAACCCAAAAAGGAATACGACTCAAGTAATTTGGGACGGAGGGAGTATTGAAGTAGAGTTAGTTTTCTTTCTTCCGACATCGTCAAAGATTTGGATGCCTACGTAATTGCCATGTTACCACTCACAAAACTGTGACACAATCTTAGCTGGCAATTCAATTTGCAACCAAAATTCAGAATGCACAATCCCAATTCATCATGGACCACTGTCCACTTATACCAAATAGGAAAACTTCGAAAAAATAAAATACTACTATATTATTAATAATTTTATGTGTGACTTTATATTGTCTGTCATAATGTGTTAATTGGATCAAAATGGTGTGGGCCGTTAAAGTTTTGAGTCTTGACAGCCTTATCAAGTAGGACAAGGCGAAGAAAGTCCCACAGAAACGTTGCTATGTGGACAATTGATAATTTTAGGATTCTTGGTGGAAAAGTAAATAAAGATTAAAGGCAAAATATATTAGATTTCATTGATTGATTCTCAAATATAATAATAGTTTTATTTATAATACTAATACTAACTTAATGAGTAAGAACACTACCATATGAAAAAGATATGATAATCATCACTAATTTATCTAACTAAATAATGCAACTAGTATATAATAATGAAATACTGAACACATCACAGTTGCTTTGAAATTAAATCGATTAAAAGACGGACTAGATTGATAAATTAAGAATGCTTAGTTATCAAATTTAATATATTTTTGATCAAAATCATAAAATAAACATATATTTAGGATAATAAATGGATTTTAGTCTTTCAATTAATTATATGTTCCAAACCTAACAATCAATTCTTGTATGCCTTGAATGAAAATGCCTAACTTATCCTACATTCCAACTATGACAATATCATGTAACCGACACAAATAAAATTGAAGAATTCATTTTACCTGTTAAAGAAATTTTTTTAATACTCTTTCCAGAAATGAAATTGCATAAAACGTTGTAATACACGTTTATGAGTTATGACTTTCGTACTCATCTGCCAACTAATGTTATTGGCCAACGCCAATTGCGTTGTGATTTGAGAAATCGCAAACTTATTGTTGACTATTTAAGCAATTTCGTTTGTTTTTCAGTTATAAACTTATTGTCTCTCTACAACCATATACTATATTACTAGTATTTAAATGTATACTTTGGGGTAGTTGGCATACAACTATTGGGAGAATCATTTGTTCTATATTATTAAAATCAGTTAGACGATTAACCTTATACTCAATTTATTTCTTGATGATAGTCAACTTTTTCTCTATTTTTATTTGTCTATTTAGAGCTTACTTTAATGATGAGCACCAAAATATATATAACGGGCTTTATAAGTAGGAATACCTTGTTATAAGATCGTAAGAGATTATTACAAATTGCTCAAAGGGTTAGGTTATGAAGTAACTTTTTCTCAATAAAATTTTTTCTCTTTGACAAAATTTCTTAAGTTACAAGTAATACACTAGAATTTTCATAATCCTTTTCGTTTAGATATAAAATATACATATGATTAATTTGCTAAAACCATTTCATACATATTAAATTACCAAATAAATTATCGAATTTTGTCTATGTGATTCACTGCTGTACATGTAAATTCAATTCAAAGAAGTGATTCATGTAAATAGGCGGAATCTATAGAATAACCTTGTTTTTAATAATTGTAACCAGTACTCCTTTTACTCCCTACGTCCCGCGTTAGGAGTCCCAGTTGATCAATTTCAGGTGTCCCGCTTTAAGAGTCCCGGTTAGGATAAACTAATAAAAAATGTATTCAAAGTAAGTAAAAAAGTGTTAAAAGTGGATCTCAACATCCACTACAACATTTATTTATTCATTCGAACACTTTCTTAAAACATGTGTCCGACTCAACCGGGACTCCTAAAATGCGACGGAGGGAGTATATTCTATGGCTAAAGAATTTGCTAAGGTGTTATCTATCGAGTGAAAAAATTGAAAGAATCAAAACTAATAATTGAAAGTGGATTAAATTCGACCTGGATCGGGATCCGGTCTGAACCCAGCCATTTTGTAGTACTAACTTTTATTGAGATTAACAAGTGTCATTTTTATTAGGGATTATAACTTTTATTCACAAAAATAATTATTTTTAACAAAAAAACTTTTAATTTTTAATAATAGTAGTCGTAGTCGTAGTCGTAGTAATTTTTGAATAAAGTAACTTTTCTACATAATCAGCTTTCTTGGAGATTGGTTTTATATTAGTTATAACAGCAAAGGCTATATTTTTTTTGTAATTAAAGCAAAGGCTATCTTGGCAACCAATATGTGCACACTCACAATATTCTTCTTCCAACTGTATGCTTTTATTTGTTTCCCAATCACACGCTTATCATTTACCACACTCGTTTGCTGGAATCTAGCATTTTCATACTCCTTTAATATTATTTCCATTTCTTATTAATAAAACTTTTTTTCTTTCATTTAATATTTTTTTTAGATGCTGACTTGAATAAATTACATTTGGACCTCACTCCTAATTAATCATAATTGTAATTAACAACTCTAATATATTTTTTCGAATGATCATCATGAAAATTAACAAATACTCTAATTAACAATTAATTGAGAACAGCCGACGACTACACGGCAAAATAAAGGGATAACAAAAGAAACATAAAAATAGTGATTTTAAGATGTACCGAGCGAAGATAAGTCCATCTTATTCTTTATAAGCAACTTTTAATAATATATGTGGTACAAATTAAATCCATAATGATGAAATTGCAACGAATTCTTCCACCATATGAAAGGCAACACGTCTAATTCTATTCTGTTGTAAGTTGTATGACAGAATCAATCCTTTTTCTAGTCGATTATACCAAATCAAATTTAGTTTAGAACTTGTCCAACCAAATTTGGTAGTAGTGCATTACATTTTAAATTAAATAAATAGGAGTAAAAGATTACTGACCCACGTCTGAAAATACTATATTCTTAAATCTAGTAGTATTGCATTTAGCAGAAAATTATTACACAAATAATGATATACCTGCATTAAACAGAATACCACTGCCCCATCATCCATTTTAGCCTACAGAATCATACTCCTACTATATTAAATATAAATACAGAATAAATATTTAACTAGCAGCAATAATATGCAAAAAATAAAAATAAAAAAAATGCCAACTTCGTTTACGAAAAAAATAAAATAAAATAAAATAATTGCCAACTTCATTTACAAAAAAAAAATTGTTTACCAACCGCAGCTCTAAAAGCAAATAAGTCCGGTAAAATATTGGTTGCAAAGCGCTCGCCCTCTTCACTCTCCCTCTCCCTCTCCCTCTCTCCCCTCACAATGCCCGGCGGAGAGACCTTGCCGGCGGAAGGCGGCGCCACCGCCGCTCCGCTGAGCCTAATCCGTGACCTTGCCCGGATATCTAACGCCGGCTTCTCTGGTTTCTTCAAGAAAGACTGCTCCGACTTGGCCCGCAGAGTCTCACTCTTGGCTTATTTGCTTGAGGAAATTAGGGATTCGAACAAAGTTCCGGAAATTGGGGGCATGGGATCTTCGTCCTGCTATTCCTTCCTCACTGATCTCACAATGGCGCTTCAGGCTGCTAAGAGGCTCATTTTTGCCGCTAACAACTTCGACAATTCCAATGTAAGTATGCACTAATATGATTTCTCCTTGATTTTTTAGGTTGCATTCTGCTGTGTGTTGCTGTTGCATGAGTCGTGCGTACTACATTTTGTGGATTTTCATTTTTTTGTGAGATTAATTAAGATGAAGTTTAGGTTGGAAATGGGATTAAGTTGCCAGTGATCTGAATATTCAGTTACTTGATTTGCGTCTGATCTGAATCATTCTTTAGATAACGTGTGAAATAATGTAGAAATTGTAGCTGTTTCCTGCTGCGTATAATTAATTGGCCTGGTTTTTGGGAATGAAAACCAAAGTTTGTTTTATGACTTACTGATTTGATATCTCGTTTTACTCGTGTTGTGGGATATCATTATAAAATTTTCGGCTGTGGTAAATTCATGGATTGAAATGGGCGATCTCTTAAAACTACCCCTAATGTTTAAGAATCAGATATCTATACCATCAAATGTAAAGTGCACCAAACGGAGCGTGTATTGCTGGAAATGAACTGTAGTTTTCCGAGTGTTGCCTATGAAGTGGGCAGACTAAAAGAGGTTATGCATTTCCTATTTGTTCTGTGGAAGTCTGGTTATCTCCAGATTCTTGCAGATCCAACTGGCATAAGTCAATATTAGTGCATCAGAGTTAAACAACCAGCCAGGAACAAGCTGTTCCTGATTGAACTTGTCTTAGTGTTGCCTTCCTCTGATAAAGTCTGTCCTTTTCTTTTGGTTCTAGGATGGGGCAACGAAGAAAATTTACTTTCAGTTTCAGTGCGTGACATGGAAATTGGGCAAAGCATTGATCGATTTACCTTATGATGATTTTAACATTTCAGAAGAAGTGCAAGAACAGGTGAGTTTTGACTTTGAGCAACTTTATATTCCCTTCTCGACTGGGTCTACATCTGACATAATTCTTTATCCCAGGTCGAATTAGTTAGATCACAGTTGAGTCGGGCCAGTGAAAAATACGGTGGGCCTCTCAAATCAAGCATACTGTATAGGGCACTGTCTCAGCCACTGGATAAAGAGATCGATCCATTTCGTTCCAGCAGCGGGTCAGTTGGTAGTCTCCATGTGGAGAATATTGGGATCATTGATCATGAAGTAGGGAAAAAAGTGGAAGGCCTCTTGGAAGGAAATGGTTTAGAAAACCATGCTACAGATAATGATATCCCAAATGTGGAAAGTTCAAGAGATTCGTCCTCATCACTTGAGATCAGTCCCCCTGAGGACATAGATTCTGCGAGGATAGAAAGCTTAACTTGCAGCAGAAATGTCGATGAGAACAAGAAGCTTGATTCTCCTGTTATTCCAGTCGATTTTATGTGTCCCATATCTCTTGAACTTATGAAGGATCCTGTGATAGTGGCCACAGGGCAGGTAAGAGTAATACCAAATGCCTTTCTATCTGTTTCCTTTGTGATTCCGTTGAAATGAATTCTGATTCAGTCATGTTTTTAATGTTTCAGACCTATGAGAGATCTTATATACAGAGGTGGATAGACTGTGGCAACACAACATGCCCAAAAACTCAGCAGAATCTAAGACATCTCACCCTCACTCCAAATTATGTCTTGAGAAGTCTAATATCACAATGGTGTATGAAACACGGTGTGGAGCAGATGTCACCACTGATGAATGGAAGGATAAAAAAGAGTGATGGGTCATTTCGTGATGTTACAGGAGAAATAGCAGCTGTTGAGGCTCTTGTTTGTAAGCTCTCTAGCAGGTCCACTGAGGAACGTAGGGCTGCAGTGGCTGAAATTCGGTCTCTGTCCAAGAGAAGTACAGACAATAGAATATTGCTTGCTGAAGCAGGAGCTATTCCAATCCTTGTCAATCTATTAACATGCGAGGATGCTCAAATTCAAGACAACGCAGTGACTTCTATTCTGAATCTCTCCATTTATGAAAACAACAAGGTACTCATAATGCTTGCAAACGCAATCCCATCAATCGTTCAAATCCTCAGAGCTGGAAGCATGGAAGCTAAAGAGAACGCAGCTGCCACTCTCTTCAGTCTGTCCCTGGCCAATGAAAACAAAATAACAATCGGTGCATCTGGGGCAATACCAGCTTTGGTGGAGTTGCTTCAGAATGGAAGCCCAAGAGGGAAGAAAGATGCTGCAACTGCATTATTCAATTTGTGTATATACCATGGAAACAAGGGGCGTGCTGTTAGGGCCGGCATTATTACGGCGCTACTGAAAATGCTGACATATTCCAGCAGCTGTATGGTGGATGAAGCTCTGACAATTCTGTCTGTCCTAGCCAGCCACCAAGAGGCTAAGGCAGCCATCATAAAAGCCAGCACGATACCGGTGTTGATAGACCTTCTGCGGTCAGGTCTGCCTCGTAACAAGGAGAACGCATCCGCCATCCTACTCTCGCTCTGCAAGCGAGATCACGAAAACCTTGCCTGCCTAAGTAGGCTTGGCGCAGTGATACCCCTATCAGAGCTCGCCAAAACAGGCACGGAGAGGGCAAAGAGGAAGGCTAACTCGTTGTTGGAGACCCTTCGCAAGTCACAACAGGTCTAACAGGTTTGTGACGTATACCCTCGGAGACTTATTAATTGTTCTTACCGTGGATTGATTTTATCTCACAGAGAACCTTACATGAGTTTTAGGAAGTGCATGCAAATGAAAGAGACGGTTTACACATGAGAAACGAAAGATGTTTCTCATGCCTTCTTCCATTTTCTTCATTTACTTGATTCTTGCAGTTTCTCAAATGTACTGTGTTCATTTTGTAATTTATGACAGAAGAAAACTGATTATTGATTTGATATTTGCTGATCAACTGCTGATCAAGTCTCTAAGGAGATGAGATATTTCTGAACATTCATGTAATATAAGGCGTTCACAAAATTGTCTGTATTCAATGTTTTATTACAGCATTTTATTACTAGTCATGTTTCCCCACTAACCAATCTTAAATAGAAAATTTGTCGATTGCCATTTGGATGAATGGATTTACATTTTCACAATATTTTGATGCTTTGGTAAGATGCTTTTCATACACTGTCCTCGGTCAAAGTTCTACATTTCTTAAGTTATGGCCTGTTTTTAGACGTAAATTGGACATGTAATGTAATGATTCAATGAAATTTATGGAGGACTATTTCACCGTTAAATATTCCAAAGAGAGGACTGGTAAAATAAAACGAATTTATGTTGTTCACCCTAGCAATTGTGCATTGATTTGAAACAGTGCAAACCAAGTAAAATAATGAAACAAAAGAGATGCTTGTGAAACTCAAATCTCAGAAGGAAAACAAAACTCCAAATCCTTAGATTAGATCCAATGCACGATCCAATACAAAGGATCCATCATCTTATGATTAATGAGGGCGGTGCTTTTCTTAACAACCACTAAATGACGTAGACATTGCATGTGATGTGACTCATAATTTGTTGGAACAAATATATGATAAGTAAATTATAAATACAAAAGATTTATTGACGGCTAAATATGTGAGTTATGGGTGTATTTTGACTTTGTTTACCAACTTTTAAAGTAAAGAAATATGCAAATTGAAGTATTATTTCTCCACAATTTGGTAATTCGCTCAAATTGAATTTGACGCGATCATTCCATTTCCGGTGATATATATATATAGGGATGTATCCATTTCCTTTTTCTATATTTCCTCCTTTTTCCTTCTTAATATCAGCCATTAGATTAGAGAAATGGACGGTCAAGATCAACATTGGGTAATTAATCCCGTGTTGCATTATTTGTCCTATTTTGTGCATTATGAGGGTACAATAGTAATCTAATAATGGCTGGAAACCACTACGAATAATGCACCACATGGTCACGAGTAATGCATATAATTGTCTATATAATGCACAATATGTGAACTGCAATGCATACGAACAAGATGTGCTGTGTTATGATGTTTGACACACGTTTCTTGTTTCCCCTAAGGGTTTAATAAGCTTAGGGGCTAGGGTATAGTACGTAGACATGTATGTAATCTTCACATGGTAACGAGTAATGGATATAATTGACTATATAATGCACAATTTGTGAACTGCAATGCATACGAACAAGATGTGCTGTGTTATGATGTTTGACACACGTTTCTTGTTTCCCCAAAGGGTTTAATAAGTTTAGGGGCTAGGGTATAGTACATACGCATTAATAACAAATTATAAAACGATACGAATAATTCACCAAATTGTCACGAGTAATGGATGTTATTAACTATATAATGCACAATATGTGAACTGCAATGCATACGAATAAGATGTACCATGTTATGATGTTTGACATACGTTTCTTGTTTCCCCTAAGGGTTTAATAAGCTTATGGGCTAGGGTATAGTACGTAGACATTACTAAATGCACGTATGTAATCTTCAATCCGTTGATTAACCCATATACACAATACCTCTAATAATGCATAATATACTGAGATAATGACAATTAACAGCTACATAATGCACTACCTAAACCAAATAATGCACATACGTATATTCCAATAACAACAATTTGTTAGTAATGTCTACGTACTATACCCTAGCCCCTAAGCTTATTAAACCCTTAGGGGAAACAAGAAACGTGTGTCAAACATCATAACATGGTACATCTTATTCGTATGCATTGCAGTTCACATATTGTGCATTATATAGTTAATAACATCCATTACTCGTGACAATTTGGTGAATTATTCGTATCGTTTTATAATTTGTTATTAATGCGTACGTACTATACCCTAGCCCCTAAGCTTATTAAACCCTTAGGGGAAACAAGAAACGTGTGTCAAACATCATAACACAGCACATCTTGTTCGTATGCATTGCAGTTCACAAATTGTGCATTATATAGTCAATTATATCCATTACTCGTTACCATGTGAAGATTACATACGTGTCTACGTACTATACCCTAGCCCCTAAGCTTATTAAACCCTTAGGGGAAACAAGAAACGTGTGTCCAAACATCATAACATGGTACATCTTATTCGTATGAATTGCAGTTCACATATTGTGCATTATATAGTCAATTATATGCATTACTCGTGACCATGTGGTGCATTATTCGCAGATACCAAAATGTGGCAGTTACTTTTCCGTCAAATGTCAATAATAACCCTGTAATGCATACAACCACCTTCTATAATGCAACACGGAACCAGTTTTATAGAATCAATCTGATCCGTTGATGCCTTAGATCTAACGCGTAATATTAAGAAGGAAAAAGGATCTAAGATGTGAAAAGGAGAATAACGCTCCCCTATATATATATATATATATATATATATATATATATATATATATATAGGGGGACCTTATTCTCCTTTTCCCATCTTACATCCTTTTTCCTTCTTAATAATACCCGTTAGATCTAAGGAATCGACGGATCGGATTGTTTTAATAAATTTACCTCCGTGTTGCATTATAGACGTTGGCTTAATGCATTACAGGGGTAATTTGGCCATTTGACAGAAGCTGAACCGCCATATCTTGGAATATGCTAATTTCACGGGATTTCAAACGCTCCTATTCTCCTTCTTTCCTCATTCATTACGCCCACAACCCTTACAACTACTTCCACTCTCTCCACTACCCAAACCCTAGAAATCTACCTCCCCAGCGGCGCGTTTGGAGATTTTGGATTTTGTCGACCAAATTTTCGGAGGGAATTAGCTTTCAACGCTGAAATCGACTCGGAAACACCGACTACTTTCTAATAGGTATGTTTCAACAGTGATTTAGGCGTCCTTTTTTCGTGATTTTGCAGACCAAGGCGGCGGTTTCGTGATTTTGCAGACCCATTTTGGGTTCGGTTAAATAATGATGAATTCCAGTACCATGATATGTTTTTGTGGTTTTTGCCAGATCGAAAATGCCGAAGAGGGGTCGTCCGCTATCACAAGTAACAGAGGCTGCAGGTAAAATTTACATCGTGTTGCTTCAAATCAATATTTGTTTTTTCAGATTGTGAGTGATGGTATTAGCAATTCTGTTAAATCCGCATTATACATGTTGTCTGGTGTGCTGACTAAAATCATGACACAGTTCATACTTTCAGATATATTCAATGAATTGTGGAACTATAAGCATGCATTTTTTTCTGTTAATGTGTGCATTATATGAGGTATATTAGTGCATTATCCGTAGTATATAATGCATTATCAGTAATATTTAGTGCATTATCAGTATTATCTAGTGCATTATCAGTAATATTTAGTGCATTATCAGTAGTATCTAATGCAGTATCATTAATATTTAGATTGTGAGTGATGGTATTAGCAATTCTGTTAAATCCGCATTATACATGTTGCGTGGTGTGCTAACTAAAAACATGACACGGTTCATAATTTCAGATATATTCAATGAATTGTGGAACTATAAGCATGTATTTTTTAGTGTTACTGTGTGCATTATATGAGGTATATTAGTGCATTAGCAGTAATATTTAGTGCATTATCAGTATTATCTAATGCATTATCAGTAATATTTAGTGCATTATAAGTAATATTTAGTGCATTATCAATATTATCTAATGCATTATCAGTAATATTTAGTGCATTATCAGTAGTATCTAATGCATTATCAGTAATATCTAGTGCATTAACAGTATTATCTAATGCAGTAGCAGTAATATTTAGTGCATTATCAGTAGTATCTAAAGCAGTAGCATTAATATTTAGTGCATTATCAGTGATGTTTAATGCATTATGCGAATGTTTTACTCAATCATTCATGTGATGTGATTGATTACGTTGTTTGCATTAATATGTAAACATTAACATGAACACATCATTACACAGAACGTAGTCCACTTTTTTGAAAATGTTGTGATTTGTTACTTTGTTTGTGCAATTTCAGAGAAGCGAGTAAGATCTGAACTCGACGATGCAGTTGATGATTTAATTCCGGTAGCGTTGGCACAAAAGTTGAGGGATCGGTTGGCAGCTGCTGCCCCTAGTAGCTCAGCAGGTGATGTTCAACAGACACAAGTTAAGGGAAGAAAGACTGATCGTCTTTACTGCAGGCGCACACCGTCGGAGTTTCTGAACTGCTTGAAGCAGTTAAATCCAAGACAGCTTGTAGTGCTTGATGGTTTCTGGTATTTGTTGGAAGACTTAGCACTTTAGATCTTTTTACAAACTTGAATACACTTAACAATGTTTTTGAGACTAGTCTTTCTGATTTTGATCTTGTGAACAATCAGCCTAACCGTATGTTCATCGTGCTTATTCAGACGGCTAAGAATACTTAGTGTGTAATTGGTGTATTATGTTATTTGTCTTGTTTGTATTATGTTTTTTGTCTGTATAGTTGGCCGATTAACTCTCGTAATGCTTAACATATGCCAAATAATGCACTAAACCTTGTGCGCAATGCAATGGCAACACCAAATAATGCATTTGTATATTAAACACCTAATACATTAAGCCCTGTATGTAGTACGCCTCTATTTTATGTGCATCATATATGCATATAATGTAAGTAGTCGTATTAGATTATGCATTACAAAACGTTGTTTGTGTATTTAACCCAAATAATGCACCAATCGTTATGCGCAATGCAATGGCAACACCAAATAATGCATTTGTATATTGCACACCTAATAATTTAAACCATATATATAGTAGGCCTCAATTTAATGTGCATCATATCTGCATATAATGTAAGTATTCGTATTAGATTATGCATTACTGAACGTTGTTTGTGTATTTTAACCAAATAATGCACCAATACTTGGGCGTAATGCAATGGCAAACCCAAATAATGCATATGTATATTGTACACCTAAAATATTAAGCCATACATATAGTACGCCTAAATTTTATGTACATCATATACGCATTAATATTAAGCCCAGGGGATAGGGTCTAGTATGTACACATTAATAACAACGTTAACAAAGACCATTAATGAGTACGTACTATACCCTAGCCCCTATGCTTATTAAACCCTAAGGGGAAACAAGAAACGTGTGTCAAACATCGAAACACGACACATCTTATTCGTATACATTGCAGGTCACATATGGTGCATTATGTAGTCCACAATATCCATTATTCGTTACCATTCGGTGCATTATTCGTATCTGTTTAAACATTGTTATTAATGAGTACGTACTATACCCTAGCCCCTAGGCTTATTAAACCCTTAGAGGAAACAAGAAACGTGTGTCAATCATCGAAACACGACACATCTTAATCGTATACATTGCAGTTCACATATGGTGCATTATATAATCAATAATATCCATTATTAGTAACCATTCGGTGCATTATTCGTATCAGTTTAAACGTTGTTATTTATGTGTACGTACTATACCCTAGCCCCTAGACTTATTAAACCCTTAGGGGAAACAAGAAACGTGTGTCAAACAACGAAACACGGCACATCTTATTCGTATACATTGCAGTTCACATATGGTGCATTTTATAGCCAATAATATCCATTATTCGTTAACATTCAGAGCACTATTCGTATCGGTTTAAACATTGTTATTAATCACAAAACAATACATGTTAAGCTTAATATGCATTATATGACATACGGTGCACATTACTCTTCAGAAATAGTGCATTACATCTTCATATTTATACATTACATGTATTATCTCTTTCATATGTTGTAGATTACCCTTCAGAAATAGTGCATATATATATCTTTCATAACCAACATTCCATCAATGTATCCCAAATCGATATATATAATCTATACATTATTACTTCAGATCATGTTCACCAATATATGCAGTTTAAAATTTTAACATCTGCTGTTTACTACAACTCCACTATATTCAAATTGAGGAGGAGAAAATGAGTCTTCGGAAACGGAGAAGAATCACGTGTGTGGAAACAGTAATGGCTAAATGGGCATCTTATTTAATTATTTGGATTAGAATTGTGATTCGTGAGTTTTGTATGCAAATAAAAAATCAAATGGAAGGATTCCCCATAGTCCATACACTATTATCCATAATTCAATATTGTTATATTCTACCAATTGCAAAAATAACAATTGAATAATGAATTGAGAACCTTTTTAATAAAACCATAAGCGTGAATTGATATCCGAGAATTGCAAATCAGTGATGAGCGCACAAATTCAATTGCAGCGAGGGATGTGTGGAGAACTTCGCGTCTGGGCGTATTGCAGGGAAGCATAACTGTGCAGATCTTATTAAGCCTAAATTAAGGACTTACCATAACCAACCAACATATTGAGTTCCAATTAAGCCCTTTTCACGGTTTTTAATCATTAAAAATATTGTTTATACAGCTAAATTTAGGCCATAAGATTTCGAAAATCAACGGTTAAGATTAAGAAGGAAAAAGGAGGAAATATAGGAAAAGGAAATGAATACATCCCTATATATATATAGGAGTGATCAATGTTTAACTAATTTAAGTGTATAACTAGAGAACAAATCTCAGCCACACATCTTAATACTTCAAATTAATCTTATAGCTTAGCTATTTTTACATGTTTTAAATAAAAAGTAGTTAACAAGGGCATTTTTGGAAACCATATTCAACTCCAACCGTCTCCTTCAAATTTTCAACTCCAATTTCAGCAAAAAATGGGGCTTCTATTCACACTCATTTTCCTCTCCCTTCCTCCTCTCCCCAGCCTCCGCCGCCGAGCTCAACACCACCCGCCGCGCCAATTGCAACATTTTTCACGGTAAATGGGTGTAAGACCCGTTCTACGACTTCTCCTCCTGCCCCTTCATCGACGACCAGTTCAATTGCCTCAAATACCGCCGTCCAGATCGGAATTACCTCAAGTACCGGTGGCAGCCTTTCTCCTGCAACCTAGCTAGGTAATCAATTGATTCAATTTCTTTTGATCATCGCTTTCGGCGAAGCAGCGGCAGGCGGACGGAGGTGGCAGAGGAAGCCATGGATGAATCACGGAAGCTTCTGCGGTCCCCGCGATCGCCTCGTGAATCCAACGGCAGAGCATCCGCTTCCAGTTCCTAAATTGCCTATTTAGTTTTAAAATCTGGTGATTATGCTCTATTCGTGTAGGTGTGATCCTACTGCCAAGAGAAACTATCATTTGTATAGTGATATTGTTTCTTTTGATACGACATAGTCAACAAATAGGTATGTGCACACTAATTACTATTTTTCACTTCAGTGAAGTATATTGAGCATATAGTTATGTATATTGTGCATTACAGTGATGTATATTTCTGCATGCTTATAGTGTATTGTTTTTCATTTTAGGGAAGTATATTGAGCAATTAGTGAACTACAATATGCTTGCAGTGAAGTGTATTGAGCATGCCTTGACATTGAGTATATTGAACATATAGTGATGTATATTGTGCATTACAGTGATGTATATTTCTGCATGCTTATAGTGTATTGTTTTTCATTTTAGGGAAGTATATTAAGCAATTAGTGAACTACAATATGCTTACAGTGAAGTGTATTGATCATGCCTTGACATGGAGTATATTGAGCATATAGTGATGTATATTATGCATTACAGTGATGTATATTTATGCATGCTTATAGTGTATTGTTTTTTTATTTTTATTGAACATTTAGTGAAATATACTGAGCATGCCTTATAATGTACTATTTTTATTCATTTAGTGAAGTATATTGAGCATTTAGTGAACTTAGTATACGCTTATAGTGATGTATTTTGAGCATGCATTATAGTGTACTGTTTTTTCATTTTAGTGACGTATATTGTTCATATAGTGAAGTATATTCTGCATGCCTTATATTGATTTTAATATGTAGGTACTGTTTTTTCATTTCAGTGACGTATATTGTCGCAATCTGCTTCGGCTTCAGAAAAGGGCACACCGGCATCGCTGAAGTCGACGTAGAGGTTGGAAACGATGCGGCCGACAAGGGGGTAGTATATGCAGAGGACCTCCGATAGGGATTTTTTCAGCTATTTTGATTTTAAGGAGTCGGAGAATTTTGGATTTGGTGTGTAAAAGTAGACGAAGGGAATGAATGTTGTAAATGCACGTTGATCAAGAAATGAGAGTTGGTATTTTTTATTATCTGTAAATTTTGTTATTGTTTTTTTGTTTTCTGTAAATCTTTTGGTTAGATTCATTGTAAGATAAAGAAGAATAGATGTATATTAATATGAGCACAGTATGTGTTTGATGAAATGTCACAATGAGTTCATTATTTGTTGCTCAACATATTACTACTGTTATTTCTTAGTTTTTGCACAACTTATTGCTTGTGTCATTTCTTGATTGTTGCTCAACTTATTACTACTACCATTTATTGATTTTTTCTCAACATATACAATAATTCGTTATATTAATGGAATGATGTGTCTGTGATATATGCATATAGTGATTTATTTTCTTCATATCAGTGAAGTAAAAACATGCTTAAAGTGATGTGTTTCACGGTTAAGTGATGTTTCTGTGATATTTTCTTATAGTGATCTATTTTCTTCATATCAATGAAGTAAGAACATGCTTAGAGTGATGTTTTCCACGGTTATAGTGATGTTTCTGTGATATTTTCTTATAGTGATCTATTTTGTTCACATCCGTGAAGTAAAAACATGCTTAGAGTGATGTGTTCCACGGTTAAGTGATGTTTCTATGATATATGCGTATAATGATCTGTTTTCTTTATATCAGTGAAGTAAAAACATGCTTAGAGTGATGTGTTCCACGGTTAAGTGATGTTTCTGTGATATATGCATATAATGATCTATTTTCTTCATATCAGTGAAGTAAAAGCATGCTTAGAGTGATGTGTTCCACGGTTAAGTGATGTTTCTGTGATATATGCGTATAGTGATCTATTTTGTTCACATCAGTGAAGTAAAAACATGCTTAGAGTGATGTTTTCCACGGTTAGAGTGATGTTTCTGTGATATTTTCTTATAGTGATCTATTTTGTTCACATCAGTGAAGTAAAAACATGCTTAGAGTGATGTTTTTCACGGTTAGAGTGATGTTTTTATGATATTATCTTATAGTGATCTATTTTGTTCACATCAGTGAAGTAAAAACATGCTTAGAGTGATGTGTTCCATGGTTAAGTAATTTTTTGTGATATGTGCGTATAGTGATCTATTTTCTTCATATCAGTGAAGTAAAAACATGCTTAGAGTGATGTTTTCCACGGTTAGAGTGATGTTTCTGTGATATATGTGGTACTGCATTGTTGCCGGGAAGAAGGGGCTCGAGAGCGCGGATCTCGCCGACGAGAGGCTCGACAAGGTAAATTAGCGATCTTCGGTGCTCGATTCAGTTTCAATTTTGGGGAATTGCAGTTTTAATTGGGCGTTTTCTGGTTCGATTTTGCTTGGTTGTGTTTTGAGTGGATGTTAGATTCGTTCATGAGAAGCTGATTGGTTGAATTAGATGAATGCTGATCGAATTGCTTAGCATCATTGATTGAAATTTGAATTGGAAGGCGGAGACCGTAGAAATCCGATTCAAATGCAGCTCAAGGCGGAGGAGGAAGACGACTGCGGCGGAGGCAGAGCGGTAGCGAAAAAGCAAGCGCCGAAGGATTGGGAATCGATGAGCTTGAGTGAGAAGGCGGTGGGGCTGTATGTCGGCGAGAAAGGGTTGTTGTTTTGGCTCAACAAATTCGCCTACGCTTCCATCTTCATCGTGATTGGGGGATGGATTCTCTTCTGGTTTGTGGGTCCCGCTTTGAACTTGTAGATGAATTTGTGAAATATGTAGATGAATTTGAGAAGGTGATTTATTTGACGTCCAATAATCACGATTAATTTGTGAAATATATGGATGCAGTTTTTAATTCGATTGTGTTGCTGGAATTTGTGAGTTGTTTAGATTAGGTGTTTGTGATATTGCCTAAAATATTATTGTTGGCATAAATTATATAAGTTGTTGACATGAAAATGTTTGTTGTTGAGTACGAAAACAATGTTAACTATATATATAAGCCATGTCTACTACATATAAAATTATCAATTACACACATGTAATGTCAACTATATGTACAATCCATGTCAATTACATATATAATCCATGTCAACTACATATATACAATTATCAACTACATATATACAATGTCAATTATATGTAAAATGTTATTATTGACATAATTTATACGTAAAATGTTGTTGTTGACATTAATTATATGTAGAACGTTGTTGTTGACTTTAATTATATAGGTAGTTGACATGAAAATGTTTATTCTCGACATGAATTATATAGCTCATTGGCATAATAACGTTTGTTGTTGATATGAATTATATAGGTCGTTGACATAAATTTTATGAAAAATGTTGTTGACATAAATTATATGTAAAACATTGTTGTTGACATTAATTATATGTAAAACGTTGTTGTTGACATAAATAATATAGGTCGTTGACATGAAAATATTTATTGTTGACATTAATTATTTGTAAAATGTTGATGTTGACATAATAGTTGGCATAAATAACGTTTGTTGTTGACATCGCAGTTGACATAATGTCTTAGCAGTTGACATCGCGCGAAAATGACAATTATGCCCCCTAGTTGACATAATGTCTCAGTAGTTGATATCGTGCGAAAATTATGAATGAGTGGCTGAAAATACATCTTAGTTCTCAATTAGGCTTAAAAATCTCAACCTAACGAGACTCTATATATATTTGCATGTGAAATGACCTCGACATGTCAAAGTTATTCCAATATTCTGGCATCCGGGTGTGTGTGTGTACAAGGGTACATGGAATTCCATATTTAGGTGATTCGTTCCACAAAATTCAGAGTATTAGATACAAACTTCTTACATTTTGTCTAAACAAGCATATACTTAGACAAGATCGAAGTCATTAGAAATTATTTTTAATTGTTATACTTATAGGGGGTAGGGGAATTTCAAGTTTGTGTAATTTCATACAAAGTTGAGGGAGGATTATTAGGTGACATATCATTCAGCTAGCTCTTCTTAACTCTATCCATTTGTGTGAAGTATATATATATTTACTATTAAGCTATATAAAAATAGGCATTCCCCTTAATTATGAATGCAAATTAAACTAATAATATTTTGGGTGGTAATTTAGAGAATAATTAGTCAATCGGTAGCTCACATGGATGATGAACGGAATATATTGTAGCTTCTTAGATTCACACCGCCAGTATGCAGTAACGTCGTAAGTCGCTTTCGGTAATTCCATAGCTAATTTTGAAAGATTGTCTAACCATTTATACCACATCACAAGGACTTCTTCAACATAAGTACAAAACGATGTGAATATCTTTCTTTTTAATTTAATACTATTAGATTATTTATAATTCTCAGTTTTATTATTATTATTTTATTAAGTACTATGTATTTATTGGATGGTGCTTTTTGTGTGGGGGATTAAAAAGAGTAATAATCTTACAATTATGTTCATGATATAAATAATAAATGAATAATAGTTTTTCAGAATATATATTCCTAAATTCCCCTAATTAAAAAAATTCTACATTCTATAATATGAGTAATTAAAAGAAATTCTCCATTCTATAATATGAGTAATTTTAGCTTTTATCTAAGTTAGCATGTTGGCTAGCCCGAAATCTGAATATTTAGAGTTAGATCGAGGTTGAATATATATATTTCTTTCATTACTAATAACTTAGTTGATTAGCCCGCAGTTGGAGGACGGGTGAGATGAAACCCGAAGGGGTGCCCTAAACATTATTAACTCAATGTAGCTCATATAGTCTAATGAATAAAAAGTAAGTATTCCATTATTAAATACGAGTAAGTATTTGGATTAAAATTCCATACGTGTGTAATAAGCGGGAAAATAGAGGGTGTGGATAGATAATGATAATGTCTTTGTCAACAAAAATAGCACTTCCTTTGGCCCCACTTTAGCTATACAAATAGAAGGTCGACATACTTAATCCTTTCCCCTTTACCATTATCACTACGCTAAAATCACACAAACAACAATGGGAAACGCTTTTGGAGGAAAAGGAAGCGTCAAAATAATGAACATCACTGGCGAAACCTTCAAGCTCAAGACTCCGGTCCAGGCTGGTTCGGTTCTCCAGAACCACCCGGGTCACGTGCTGCTCGCCTCAGACGCGGTCGTGCATTTTGGCGCCCGCGCCAAGCCGCTCGAGCCGCATCACGAGCTGAAGCCGAGGCGCCTCTACTTCCTCGTCGAGCAGCCGAGCCTTCCGGAGGCCGGCATGATGCGGAGGGTGCGCTCGGGGGTTCACATGACCGCCAAGGACCGCCTCGAGAGCTTGATGCTCTCGAGGAGATCGGCCTCCGATATATCCACCGTGAGGTCGGCATCGAACGCTGACGAAAGCGGCGGAGTCAGAGTCAGGCTGCGACTGCGCAAGGCGGAGGTGGAGAAGCTGATGGCTGAAAGTAAGGATGGTGCTGACGTGGCGGAGAAAATTGTCGGCCTTTGCATGAGCGGCGGCGGCGGCGCTACGGCAGAGCGCGACGTGCATTGTGACGGCGCTGATCGGGGATTGGCGAGACAGGGCACGAGCAAATCGCGCGAGGTACGTTTGTTTTTTTTCAAAATAAATACTTTAGTAATTTTAGTTGAATTTAAACATAATAGGTCCGGTTTTCATGGCATGTTTGGGGAGTTTGGTGTTTGATTTTAATTTTATCGTTAGATTGCTCTATTAAATTAACCATGTGCAAATAAAATATGAAAAAATTGTTTATAATTATTGCTTGGTATATTTATTCAATAATGATTAGGTCATTCCAAATTATTATGTAGTACTATAGTTTTTCGATAAAGAAGTTGAAAATTTCTATTTTGTTGCGCTAACTCCCAATTATATCCAAAAAGTTTGACAATTTCGAAAGAATTAGTCTTCTCATTTTATATTTTTAACACGTAGGAGTATATATTTTTAGATATGCCACGTCTTTATCTTTAATTATAGTATATACTCATAAATAACTCCATAACTTATATCCACACATACTACAGTGGGTGAGGTAATACATTCATCATATTACGTGGGATATAACTCACAAGAGTGATTAAGTATGCAAGAAAATACATTCTGGATAAAAAAAAAAAGAAATAGCATTAGGTTTATGATGTTGAAAATATAGTCTATGAATTTATTTTATTTAAACTAAAAGGATAAACTAATATTTGTTAAAAAAATCATATATTGTGTATTTGTGAGTAGGTGAATCTAACTAACAAATGTTGAATTTCTGAAAAACTGTTGATGATCTCTTAATTAGTCATCTTCTTCCAGAGCCAAAAGCCCTTACCAAACAAATGTACTGTAGTTATAGTTCCCTATATTTTTAAATATTTTTTTAAACTATTATTTTTCGTTTACAGAAATAGTCTCATCTTTCAATTTTCATATGTATACTAAAGTTAGTCTCACACTAAAAATAAAAACTCTCTCCTAATTTAATACCCACTTTTTATATATCTCTACTTTATTCACCTTTTCTCTTTTCCTCTCCAACTTCACCTATACTTTATCTATTTTTCCTTCATATTTTTATTAATTTTGTATGAAAATGGACTATTTTTGGTATACACGTAGGGAGTTATTAATTTTCACAGTATTCAATTAAATTTGTTATGTGTATACATGCAACTTGCTAATATGATAATTTGTCCACGTTAGTTACGTTGCATTATTGCATAAATAAAGGTGAAAATAATATAATGAAAATAACTTTTTCAGCTTTAAGAAAAGAATCATTGGACTTCAACTTTAGCATAAAATGCCCATTCACATTTCACTTTCGATAAAAAAAAAAAAGAAGTTCAACATATTTTCAAATTTATAATAAATTGCAACCTATAAAGAATGCTAAAGTTTTTTATAATGTTTACATGGCAAAATAAAGTACAATAACAACCAAGAAGAAGAAGAAGAATGTAAAATTCAGCCATTCTTTGTTTAATTTTTTCATAAATTGTACTATAACGACTTGAATTAGTTGATTATTTTTATCCTCAATTTGCAGAAGCGCGTTGGATTTTCGCTAATCGAGGAAGGAGAAATACATCTTGTGGCTTCGTAGTCTTAATTAGATTATAATTTGATTAATTGTTGATAAGTAGTAGTACTTAAATATTTTCTCTCCTAATTATCAGCAACGCATATGTTTGTGCCAATTTTTGGTATGTATATGAAGAAAATGCAGATGTTGAGAATGATTTATTTACCTCTATCAATCTCACTACTTCTATACATGCATGTACATGTTTGTCAATTTCCGATTTATTTATTGTTCCGTGAATGATTTTATTTTCTAATTTTAAGTCAAACTTTATGCCATACAACCTACATTTATTCTGACTCTGATCTTATTTATTTATTATTAGACTTTTTTCTTTCAGAGGATAATTATTAGATATATAACTACTCCATATTATTCTGAACATGTTCCATGAGAAATTCTTCTCTTGGCATCTAAACTTTTTCTTGGTCAACCGGCATAGCAACACATTATTAATTGGTTAGGGAAATAATAGTCAATTCTTTAAAATATGAGTCAATGGGGATAATAAGTCCAAAAACTATTGTATGTTAACAAAACCTCTAAAATGTAATCACAATCATCCAGCAATTAAAAAGGCTACAATCAGAAAGAGTTAATCTAATTTTATTTTCTATGGATGAATGGTTAGCAATGTAATGAGTAATGGTAGCTGTTAATTAGGAGGACCATTGATCTGGCACTGTAAGAAAGTATTCCGTCATTGCTTTCCTAAATCTTTTCTTGTACTGTTTGGGTGAAATAATGGTTGGTGAAGCATTCTTTGGTCCACCAAGAATACCCGATGCCTTCACCCATGTCTCCAAGTGCTTATCCCATGTATACTGCCTCATGTAGTCGATGATCCCCAGCACGAGCTCCTTCCGCTCCTCATCCACCCCCACCACCAACGAGTAGTCCATCACGTCCACCCACTGCAAAACACAACATCACGCGTATTAGGATTGGACCCATTATAAAGGGACTGAACAAATCCACATCGACTTGAGCCTACTCTAATACTGCGTAATTCTAGTAATGCGTTACCAATCTAGAAAATTTTTTGATGGCTTACCGCTAGAAATGAGGTGTCGTTCCACACCGCTCTCTCCAGCTTCCTCTTGGCTTTGCTTCCGAGAAATATGGGATCCGTTCGCAAGTTTTCCACTAGATTCATGTCTAACAGTACTCTGTTTGCTGCCGTCGTGTCTGGATTGTATCGGGATCGTGCTGAGCCCTTCAGGTCATAAATCTTCGTGATACTTCTTTTGAAGAAGAGATTCTCCATCACCATCAAATCCATCTTCATCTCCTTGCCACCTTTTGAGGGTTTCACTGCAACCTGTTTTTACCAAGTATGCATACAGTTATGACTGCCACGTCATATTAACGACAAGAGCAAGATCGGTGGTATGAATGTACCTGGTAAATGCCGAGTATTTTGGAAAGACAAGTTGGGCTTCCAGAGCTAAGAGTATCTGTCAGATACTTGAAATACTCGGAAGAGAATTCGTTGAATGATTCCAACTCGGTCTTTGTCACCTGTTTGATTATGAAACGTTCATCAAATGATTTGGCGAAGTAGACATTGCTCTTCCCTCCTTGCGCGCTCCATCTCCTGCAGCGGCTCAAGGACCGCACAAAGTCCAATTCATCGGGGCAGCACCTCTTCCTAAGAGCATCAAACTGCTTTGCAAAGTAACAAGTAACATAAAACTTCATCTTTGTCGTTGAAGACCCATCCTCAAAAGAAATTCTGCAGTTAGGCGAACTTTTGTGATCTGCAGAGAGAAATGCATCTTCGGAGCAGTGGTTGCTATATTGCATGTAATCCAGGTCGAGGGAAGCAAAAGACGGACATGTGGAAAGGTCCTCAGCTGTCGGGTTCAAGATATTGAATAGGCCAGTATTCACTTCTCTTGCATTCCCATTCTGTTTGTCAGCAATCCAGTCAGCATATTCTTTGGAGGTAAGGGCATACGAGATTATGCTTGTGGGCTCGTTGTCATAAACAGTGATGAAAACATCACGTTGACCATTTTGTTGAACCGGTAGTCTTGCTCCTTCAGGCAGAATAGAGAGAAACGAAATGAAAGAGGGCGAGACACGTGTTATAATTTTCAACTTCTCAGCTTCGCTTGGTGATACATGAGAGTACGTTCTCTGTATACACGAAACGGGGTCCCTGACCATGTACTTGAAATCGCCAGAAGCATGAAATGACCGAAGTGTCAACAAATGCAAATGAGGCGGCAACTCTTCACTCATTCTCTCTTCTAGCCTCTGGGCAGAATCGAAGGAGTAAACTCTCTTTCGTGATAACAATCTTCTGTAAGTAGGGTTGTCTCTCTGATTCACTTGTTTGGCTGCTGACATAGTTTCGGACACATCACTATTTAGGTTGTCAAGCAAGCAAGCTCCCATCAGTGCCTGATCAGCACCACACCAGGCAGAATCTATTTTATCCGAGAGGAAGGATTTCTCTATTGTTGGGTGCTCCACCCTAGTATCTTCATGACGACGGTCAAGGCTGCAAGCGTTCGTATATGTTTCAGAATCTCTTCGTGTGATGCGGGCTTCAACATCATAGGGAACCTTCAGACTAGAAGTTTTCCTGAGGAGGGAGTCGAGCAAATACAAGCGCCGATCCCAAACATCTGAATTGATTGAAAGAGAATGTCTCAAGCGGTTAATCTCAAGAATGTCAACTTCTGCTTGATCGTGTTGTTGTATCTCATTGCTAGGTGGTTGGAGCAAATCCTGAAAAAAGCACATCAGTTAAAATTAAAATCTAGATTTACTAAGTTATGAGAAACTTAATGCACAGTAAGTACTCACTTGGTAATAGCTCTGTTCTTTAGCAACCATGTCGCTTAGCTCCAAGATCCGTCCATGCAAGTCACTTGCTTCGGAGAATTCATGTATAGAAGATAAGCTTCGGAGATTGATATCCTGAAGTAATGCTGATATCTCGGTATATAGGGCTTCTGCTTTGCTCAGAAGCTAATACGAGGAAAATGATATAGTTAGGATACTTGTATTATCATTATAACCAATCTTTTCAAAGAAATGAGATGAACAGCTTTTAAAGTTTTTCACGAACCTCTGATGCTTCTTGTCTTAGCCAGCTTTGTTCTCCGGGCCTGCAGAATTCAAGAATCGGAGGGGGCAAACAAACAGAAAGGGTGCTAATCGGAGAATACTGAAAGGAGGCAACCATACTTCCACACCTGTCAAATCAGAATACCAATAACAACACCACCATTGTTTGTGCCATTAAAGACAGTAATACAATATAGAAATGGAATCCAATTAAAATGTCACCTACCCGTAAAATCTGAGGCAGTCCCTTTGCATGGAATGACCGCAGTTTGCAACCCGGTTCCCTGTAGCATATTGTGAAAAACTAAGTTCAAGAAATTTCCCGAAAGAAAGTCCCCATGTGGCATCTGACATAACGACTCTTCGTGTGGCAGGTGGAACTCCTTCTACATGTGCACATCTGAGGCATCTGTGCCACATCCAAATCTTGCCATCCTGTTTCCTTGGAAGCCTAAAAGTGGAGAGACGTTGCACATTGATCATCAGGTTACCATGCTGGTGAGTATAACGTATGGCATGGGCTTCAGCTGATTTCTTGCATGAATGGCAACGAGATGACTGGAAACACGAGAATGTAATGAAATTATAAGCTAATTAGAGAACAATGAACAACAAAAGAAGTATACTAGAAAGGGAAAAAGAAAAAAAAAGGTACCTCATCAAGCAAGTACTCCATAAGATATCTCCCTAGTGGTTTATCAGAAGGGCCATAAAACTTCACACGAAGAAGCCGTGAACGTTCACATACAGAGCCATTCAGGATACAGTTACTGGAGAAAGAAACTAATATGCTCTGACTATTGCCAATGTCATTAGCTGAATAATTTTCAATAGAGGCTTCAGCATCATTGATCATCTTGACTTGACTCGGTGATTCCAGCGGGAATAAACCTGCATGTCTACAAGTAGGCCTCGTGTTGTCGAGGGCTCCATCCAAAGCCAAGTTCTCATCACATGCATCCAGTAGTGCTTTTCTGTATATAATCTCATTGTTGGGAGAGAGATCGTCAGATTCAACCACACCAAGCACAGACATGGACTCTTGTAATCCATGCTCCAAATTGAGATCTTCCGATCCAATATGTGGAAGGGCGCCAATTTCTGATTTGTAGCTGGTAGTTGCGACAGAGTAGGAGGCTGGGATTTCCTCATCAAGAGTCATTTTCTTCGGATTAAAATGTGAGAATTTAGGAAAGCTTGCACCCTCATCAACAAGAAATGAAGTCTCTAGTGATAGATGATATGCTGCAAAGATGGCATACTGGACCGCATTTTTCACCTTCTTGAGTTCCTCAAGTGATGAACCCTTCAGTACAACCTAAAAAATATGGCAGATTCCATTCGTCAAACTACTCCAAGATTTCAAAATTGTTTTTCGTTTAATAATCATAACTATTATGTGCATGTTTTGCATCATCAAAAACTTTTCAATCAAAGAAACAACGAGACATTATCAATATATCATTGGTAGAAATAAAAAGGAGAGTGCTCGAAAAGATTAGATATGGTTGACTAGGCCTAGAACAGACAAAGTAAAATGAAATGTAAATGCACACACATAGAAGATAATACTGTCAGAATGCATATCATAATCCAAGAATACAACATAGAAGTAAATAAAATTAAGGAAAACAAAATGCTCATACAACAGTATGATGCATCTAAAAAACAACAAAAAACTGGCAACGCATGTGAATTGAGTGAATATATTACCGTGCAACCTAATCGCCTGGGACAACCTTCGAAAAACATCAAAGTTTTTGATGATTTTTTGTTACACTGATTGACCAATTCATGATCTTCTGTGATTTTCTCCAAATGGAAGAGCTCACAGTGCCCCAGCCTTGTTTTGGGTAAGTGATCAATGGATGGAGTTACAAGGGCACCAGTACATCTTGCAATCCGCTCAAGTAGCGGCCGCTTAACATTTATAACTAACGAGATCTCTTTTTCTAACAGCTGCTCTTGAGCAAATGAAGACACACTTTTTTCAACAAGAAGAACATTAGGACGGAGGGCCTCAATTTTTGAAATAATCATCTTCAGATGGTCCTTTTCCTGAACCAGATTCAAAATCAAAATTTAAGCCAATGCTTTTACATTGAAAGAAAATGAAATGAAATGGAGATCCTAATCTGGGATAAACCTGTTGCAGTAATGTATCGAAAGAGTCCAGCTGATTGGGAACTCTTTGATACTCGAGTGCTCCTCCTAAGAGTAGTATTCTGGTGTTTATGTATTCAGACGTCATACGTTTATGTTTTATATTCTTCGTGCAAACTATTCCTTTGATAAGTTTGCTGCAGTTATTGAAAAGAAACAAAACTTTAGTCCTTTGCATATAACACAAGTTGAGACATCACTGTCTTATAGCTGAAAATTGAGGATGTTCTAACAGTAAAAGGCAGTGTTGTAATTGCAAAGTTTTTAAAAGTCATGTTCTAATGGAAAATTCAGGTTAGGTTGCATTTTCTTACAAAAATCAACTCATATCTAATAGTAACAAAGAATATTTACCTTTCACTGGGACTTCCTGAAGCTACACATTTGAGCTTTACATAGTCACAGGGATCCATGCTACCTCCTCCATTAGTATCAGGTTTTATATAGTTCGCCGTCTTCCATGCAATTGCTGCTACTATGTTTAACCATTTCTCATATGTCGAGATTATTCCCTGCCCTAGCAAAAGCTGTGACACAAGAGCTCTGAAATGCCCCTGCACAATGACTCTCAAGGGCTCCTTGGAATCCAGATGTTGCTTCTCCTTTGCTAACAATGTGCTCTCAAGACTGCTATTAGAGGAAAACATAGCACCAGAGGCTCCAACTTCATCATCATCGTCATCATATGTACAAAAACTATTTTCCTCCTCATCAGCATCATCATCAGGAGGAGGAGGAATCCAAATGAGAGCATTAGTTTCAACATTCCTTGATTCCCAAATCCTTTCAGCAAACTTTTCTAAAATAGCCTGCTGTGGGTCGAAGGAACTATCATCTCGAGAACTTGAGTCCACCTCAAGCTCTCGCTTTACACAGTGCCCGACTCTAATGGAATTAACATTGATCCTAGAGGGACTATCTGATGGACTTGAATGGAGAGACATAAAACTACAAAATTCATGTCTAGGTCGAGGACAGACAGAATCTGTGTCAGAAATGCTGTTAAGGTATTCACTCGAAGCATTGAAAAAGTGCCCCGTAGAATCCTCTCCATCGTCTTCATCACTCCTGAAAAAAAAACACGATTCATAAATTTTAAACCCCAAAAGCAAATTAAGCAGAAGTTCTAAATTAGAAAAGTCTCTAGTTACGATTATCGGAGTCATGTGGAGCAATAAGAGTATATTAACATATTAAAGACACAGATTAATAGAGTCCCATAAGCCCACAGAGTTAACAAACAGGTTTCAACAAGAGAATTCAGTAATTCCATCAACTAGACTATTCTGGTTCAAGATATCAACACAAAAGCATTTATATACTAATTTCAGCAAGAAACAAACAGTGATCAAGATTAGATGATTGTACACTGCAAAAAGAAATCCAGCTCGTACCTGCTTGATGAATGATGCAAGGATACTGGAGATGACTGGTTAAGGTATGATTCATCAGTGATTCCATCCACACTGTCAGGAAAATGACCATCGAATTTCTCACCACTAAAACTCGGTGATGATGGTTCCGAGCTTTGCCTTGGAGATTCAAAAGGATAAACCTTGCTACTGCACCTCTGGGTACTTTTACCTATAGGACCAAGCTCAAAGCAGAGTTTGCATGTCTTGATATCAAAGATAGCCCCGGTATTCTCATTTGAACGACTAGGGGCAGCAACATCTAAAGAAGTGATTCCCTGCACACATTTCCCACACCACCACCTTCCACAGCTCAAGCAGCGGTACTTGACACAATAATTTAATGCACTCGCACCACAATGACAGAAACCATTGCAGTTGTGCTCAGTCGTTTTAGATTGACCATCTCCCCAAGACATCCAAGATCTAATCTTCGCTATCAAAGTTACCAGTGTACTACCAGGTGTTGCCATAGAGCAGTAAAATCCCACCACAAATAAACACTAGTAGATCAATCAGGCAATTTAGGCCTAAAACAGTTATGCTATTCTCCTAATATATTTCAACTATCAATCACAATTCTTCCTAACTAACCAAAATCAAAACCCAGAATAAAATATTGGGTTATCTACTTGTTCAGTTATATGTCACGTATATATACTTCTCTTTTTTCTGCACCGTTTCAATGAGGCACAGAGTCACTTAAGAACCAGGAAAGGTATCGCCCAAAGGTGACTATATTGCCTGAAAGAAATCCACACAAAATAAATTAGATCTAAACCTAAAACTGTATGGTAACAGACAATAATAAACAACAGCAACACAAGATGGTGTCCAAAATTCCTCAAACAAATTCAAACCTTAAACTTGACTCGACCAATCCCAGAATCATCAACTTTCAACTTCAAAACTGGCTCTCTCATCAAACAGAGACCAAGATCCAGAGCTTTTCACCAGGCATCAACAAGGACCCAACTTTTGCCTCAATAAAACAGTAAAGCCCACAAGTAGATGGTGAAAAAAGTGAGTTCACCAAGCAACAAAGCAAGAATTTCTCCAAATCAGAACCCAGATCAAGAAATTCAAAAACTAAAAGTGGGCTTGTTTCAGAAAAAGGTCAAATCTTGAGTATTAGCAAAGCAAATGAAAAGGAAGAGTGAGTTCTTGATGATTAACAAAGCAGGGAGATTGGGAAAATTAGTTCTTGATAATTAGAAAGCAAGAAAAAAGGAAAAACGTGTTGTTGGTATAGTATTTAAGAAACGAAGAAAAAGGAAAAAGAATTTATTCAAGATACGAGAATCAGATGATGAAACGGAAGAGATTGAAGAGCAGGAAAAGGAAGTGTAGGCAGATATTTCCATCTCTAGCTCTTGCAGTAACAATGGTGGTTGATCCCATCATATCCACAACCATTTTTTGCTGCCGCGTCTGCAACCACTCTTGCTTCTCTCTCCTCCCCATGGCCTTCAACTTCATATAAAAAATTCCCATAAATATTCTCAGGCATGTGTTCTTTGCTCCATGTCAGCAAATAATCTGCGTAATCTTTCATTCATAGGATTATATGAAAACGAAATCCAACCATCCTTATATCTCTATTTTGTCTATATTTATTTATTAATTAATTATTAAAGGAGATTACAAGAATTTGGTGGTTGGATTTCTTACCAATTAAATACGATGAATTGAATGTGGCGTGAGGCTATATCGGTATAAGTCAGAAACTGTATCATGGAATTAATGTAGTGATTTTGGTTCCTAACTCTGCAACACTAATAAAATTTTAATAATAGGGTGCATTTATATATTTGGGCAATCGCATGCTAGTTCATAAATATTAAAAACCGTCACACATCTCATGCTCATCTACCGACCATGCTTGATGCTTCACATACTTGAATTCAGTAATCAATACTACTAAAATCATTTTATACTCTAAATATTTTTTTTCTAAATATGCCTCAATATTAATTAATTTATAAGTATACTTTATGATACAATTATGCAAAACCTCAAATATCGAGGTATAAAATAGAGTTTTTTTTTAAATTGAAAATTATACTAAAATTATTTGGATATCTGACTCGTAACCAATACTGGTAATATGATTTTGCTTTCAAGTAAAAGAAAAGTAATGGACCCAGTTTAAACTTTTAATAAAGAATATATTCCATAATGGGTTTCCATATGAAAAGTTGCTCTGAGTGGAAGCTAGCATATTGATTAAGAATTATTTTCTCTTATTTAATTTCCCATCAAATATTAGTAATTTAGCAAGATAAAAGGATGATTGTATAAATTATTTTATTTAGTAATTAGTACTACTATATTTAAGTCTCCTATCGCTAAAGAAATGCTGGGAGTTGAATTAGTTTTGGCACATGCTTATGGTTAACTCATATAACACCCACTGTACCCGAAGGCTCGTGATAACTCACTTATTAACTACAACTAATTTAAGACCATAGAATTTTAAAAATCTAGTGATCTAAAACTTGCAACATGTAATTTTTATTTTTATTAATTAAATCGAAAAAGATAAAAAAAAACTATCAAATTAGAGTTTTAGATGAAAATGTCAATATAGTGTTTTGAAAAAATATCAACACAATGCTTTGAGAATGTCAACACATTACTTTAAGAATGACATTCTACATGTATTATATTGACATATTTTATATAATATGTTGACATTTGTTGTTGTACGAAAAAATTGAAATTTTTTTCAAATTTTGACATCGGAACATATGCAAGTGAGATCTCGTTAGAATCCTTATGAAATTATCTTTAATTTGATATATGTTGTGCGAAAAAATAATTTAAATCGAGAAAATTATATGCGTTTTAAAGTTATGAGATATTTTTCAAAAGTTACTTACAACTAATTTGTTGTAAATTGACCTTAATACCCTTATTGACTGTTTTTGTTGATTGTATTACATTTCAGAGCTGATGATCTAGGCCTTTGATTTGAATATATAATGACTATTATTTAATTGTAGTTAGTAATTAAGTATTGAGTTAGCAATATAACACTCCCCTCATACCCCAAATATATACGGTTGGAGCATCTCCAATGAGAGAAGATATATAAAAAAGTATATCATGTATTTATCTTCTTAAAAAGTGAAATATACCCTTCTAACAAGTAACATATTACAAAGGGAAAAAGTATATAGAAAGGTAAATTATTTTTTTAAAATAAAATAATAATACAAAATGTATTAAAAACATAAAGTATAATACATTCTCAGATACATTTCCCCCTGGAGAATGGTTTTCATGAAAAGAAGGCAAATATGGTAGTTATAAGATTTTATCTCTCCATTGATGAGGAGGTAAAGATACCTCTTCAAAATGGAAAAAAGTATAATACATTCTCAAATACCTCTCCCATTAGAGAATGATTTTTCATAAAAAAGATAAATATGGTAGTTATATTAATTTACCTCTTCATTTACATTTCCCCTTGGAGATGCGTGAATCCAATTATTACTACTGCTTTCATATAACCTATTAACTTATTGTGAATCCAATTATTACTACTGCTTTCATATAACCTATGTTAATACTATTATTTATTTTATTTTGAATTTATTTTTTGGACAGATGATTAAGGAATACCTATTTAAAGTAATTGAGACAATAAAGTAGGAGGCAATAAAGTTAAATTAAATAACCAATAAAATATGAATAACAATAAAAACAAGAAAAATAAGGAAAAAAATTAAATTTGTAAATGTTATGTTTCAAGGCCGACTGGCAAGCAAGATATACACCCCTTTTCCAAAACGCAACATGGCATTAGAGCATCTGTAACGCGTCGGGCCGGGCCACAAATCGCGAGTCCCGGCTAGTCCCATGCGTTACACGGAGGCGAGTCACGGCCCAGGCCGGTCTCGGGGCCGCGTTCCCGGCCTGGTGAGCGTCCCGCGTCCCGGCCCGGGACGAGGTTGCACGGTGACGGCCGCATGTCCCGCGGCCCGGCCCAGCGTTACACGCTCTTCGGGCCGGGCCGCAAATCTAATTTTTTTAATTCAATGTCTATAAATACGAGCTTGCGTTCCATCCATTTCAATCCCGCGTTCCATTTCAATACTCTATTATATCCTTTGTTTCGGCGCCAATGGATTGGTTCAACAGCGATCAACATGAGATGGAGGAGTTCGTTAACTCGAACAATTGGTACATACCGTCGTCGCAACCATCGCAGACACAACCTAGTCCGGGAGTCGGTAGCAACGTCGACATTACATCGCCGGTCAACACCGAAGATTTCGAGCTCAGTGATATGGAGCCCGCTCAAGAGCGGGGAAAGGAGAAGGTCAGGGAGGAGGATGGGCCGAAGAAGTACACTCCGCACGAGACATTGTGGCTTGCGAGGAACTACATCGATGTCGCCGAGGATGCTATCATCGGCAACCAGCAGACCGGCAAGGCTTTTTGGGAGCGGATTGCGCAGAAATATAACGTTGGCCGTCCGAAAGGGTCGATCGAGCGTAGCTACGTGAAGCTACGCAAGCATTGGGGCCGGGTCCAAGCGGATATGAGCAAGTGGAACGGAAAGTGGGCCAACGTAGTCCGTATGTGGCCGAGCGGGCACAGCGAGGCGGACCTCGTCGAGAAGGCGAAGGATGCGTTCTTCACTGACGGGAAGAAGACCTTCAAGTACTTCGAAGTTTGGAAGCTCGTCGAGAAGAGCCCGAAGTACACCAGCGGTGCCGAGCCGGCGGCAACAGGTGCGGCGAAGAGAACCAAAGTTTTCGCCTCCGGAAACTACTCTTCGAGCGAAGGAGGTCCGGCGATCGACCTCAACGTGACGGACGACGATGTCTTCTGCTCCTCTCCTAGCATTCAGAGCCGCCCGATAGGAACAAAGGCGGCCAAGAGGAAAGCAAAGGGGAAGGCGCGAGCAACTCCGCTATGGTGCCACCGCCGACCAATCCGTCTCTGGATAAGATGGCCGACACTTTGTCGGAGATGAATATTACATGGCGGATGAGCCGGCTGACGGAGTTGACATCGAGGGATACATCGAAGATGTCGGACGAGGAGATCGAGTTACACCGTGAGATGATCGCCTACCTTCGCACCCAAATAAAGAAGTAGTAGTCGTGGCCCGGGTTTCTTGTATTTCAAATTTGCTTCGTCTAGTAATGTAATGTTAATTTCTAATGAACAATGCATTTTTCCGGTTTCAATTGTTCAACGAATTGCGTTTACGAGTTAAATAGGTTGGAGTTGTGAGTAGTGTCATTTATTAGTTGCGGCCCGGGCCGCAACCTGCAGGGTTACAGCAGTTGGGGCATGAGCCGCAACTGTAGAGGAATGATGACGTGGAGGGGACTTGGGGCCGGAAATGGGGACGGGGTTAATGATGCCCTTAGAGCATCCGCAGCGGTGGCGAAAGACGCCACCGCCGTCCGCGCCGTTGGCAAGGCGCAGGACCGCCGCCGCTGCAGCCGCGCCGCTGGCACGGCGCTGCTCGATGTATCGAGCACGTCCGTGCCAGCGGACGCACACGTGGCGCGCTCCCATTCGTCAACGGCATAGCCGTTGTGTTTAAACTTTTTTTTATTTTTATTTTTAAAAATCGGTATTTAATTATAAATAATGCTAAAAAATAAAAAAAAATATTTTCCAAATCCCAAAAATATGGCCGTTTTTTCCCGTTTTTTCTGAATTTTTTTGATTTTTTTTTATTTTTTTTTCCCCAAAATCATCTATAAATACACACATTCATCATCCATTTATCACATCAAATCATCTCTCATTCATCTCTCATTCATAATTCTCATACAAACTATCAACACATTCATCCCCCACTCAAAATCTCAAATGGATTTCACCCATATTATGGCGGAAGCGGAACGCGAAGAACAAGAATACTACGAACAACATCGTGCCGCTTACGAAGCATATGTCGCGGCGAATACCCCTGCTCCTCCTCCTCAACGAACCAGATCAAATCGACGGTACATCCATCGTGACCGGGAGGGAGCCCACGAAAGGCTCGTTGCCGACTACTTTGCCGACCAGCCGCGGTTTCCGGCAGATTACTTCAGGCGCCGTTTTCGCATGTCAAAGCGCTTGTTCATGCGAATTGTCAACACATTGTCCGCACGTGTTGAATACTTTCAAACAGGTGTAGATGCAGCCGGCCGGCAAAGTATCACGGCGTTGCAGAAGTGTACGTGTGCCATCCGACAACTCGCTACTGGGCAAACGGCCGACATGTTCGACGAGTATTTGCATATCGGTGAGTCCACTGGAATCCTATGTTTAAAGAATTTTTGCGAGGGCGTTCGTTCTGCTTTTGGGGATGAATTCCTTCGAGCACCCACCACTGATGATTGCCAACGGTTGCTTCGTCTTCACGAATCAGTCCATGGCTTTCCCGGAATGCTTGGCAGCATTGACTGCATGCATTGGAGGTGGAAGAATTGTCCGACTGCTTGGAGGGGGCAACACTTGAGCGGTCACAAAGGCGGCGGCCCAACGCTTATCCTTGAGGCGGTCGCCGACTACCGCCTATGGATTTGGCATGCATATTTCGGCGTTGCTGGATCCAACAACGACTTGAATGTGCTATATTCGTCACCACTCTTCAATGATGTGATGAATGGTGTAGCACCGGCGATCGACTTCACCATCAACGGAAATATATACCGCATGGGTTACTATCCCGCCGATGGTATCTACCCAAGGTGGTCGACGTTCGTGAAGACGCTCCACAACCCGCACGACCCGAGACGGGTTCTTTTTTGCGCAGCGTCAAGAGTCAGCGCGGAAAGATGTCGAAAGAGCCTTCGGGGTCCTTCAAGCTCGATTCAACATTGTGAAGGCCCCGGCTCGGCTGTGGTACGTGAATAATATCGCCGACATCATGTTCACGTGTATTATATTACACAACATGATTATAGCCGACGAAGAGCCGAGGGCGGCTAGCTTCTACGACGAGGACGAAGCCGGAAGCTCAACAGCGAGGTCTCCCCTACGCCGAGGCGAGCATACGACGGTTGGCGAGAGGATCGAGACAAGACACACAATGCGCGATACTCGAATCCACAATCAACTACAAGAAGACCTAATCAACCACATGTGGGCGAAATTCGGCAACGAGTAGTGTCATTTTTAATTTTTAGGATTTTAATTATGTAATTTTTAATTTTTAGGATTTTAATTATGTAATTTTTAATTTTTAGGATTTTAATTATGCAATGTTTAATTTTATTTGTCATTTGTAATATTTATTGTGGGTTTTAAATGAATTTTAATATTATGGAAATGTTTTTGTGTAATTGAATTTTATATTAATTGTGCTCGTCCTTGCGGAAGAGCACAGTTGTGGGTGTTGTGCTCTTGCCAGAGAGCAGGCATGAATAGTACCGCCCGGGCCCACAACCGTGCCGCTGGCAAGAGCACGGTTGTGGATGCTCTTAGCGACATTCAGCCGCAACTAGACCTCGCCTTCCCCAAGCGTGCGTGCTCACTGCAAAAACTCGGCAACCCATTGAATTAACTGTTATTGTTGAAGCTCTCGAGTTCCGAAAGGAGATGGATGTAATATTGTTGAATTATTTACTCAACAATCTAATCCTAAATGGACAATGTAACTACAGTATAAACTTGGAGAGTGATAAGAGTATCGTTTCTAAATGGACTAATTAATGGAGTAAACTCTAAATACAACCCATTGAGTTAACAAATATACGTTCATTAACCAATCTATGTACAATCATACATATTTAACAACATAGTTTCATGTTCATTGTCAGCTCAAGTTTCATTCCCATTTAAGCCATTTTCCTATCAAAATTCAACAAACGAATCAAATAAGCAATTGATATAGTTTTAATAAAATTATAAAATATAATAACGTACACCAAATATAATCCCTAAATAGAAAATGAGTTTATCATTTTTTTTAATAACGGTTCATTAGTTAACCTTTTGGATTGATCAAGATTAATTTATTAATGCAATCTTTAAACTGGAAAAGAAATTCATTTTGTGCTCGAATCATTTATTTCCAGTGTATGGTAATTGAAAATAGACAGAAGTTAATGATAATAATAATATTATAATAGTAATATTAATAAAATAATAATAATAACCTGGCTTACAAAATGAAAAGGCACATCGAGATTAATTCATATATATTTATATAATCTTTTGCATTCAAGCAAACAAAAACACATGCATTGAATAATTTAGTGATGAGGAGGTGGCTCCTACGCAAAAAATATTGGATATGATTCGGCACCTTTTGCTTTGTCCTTTTCTCTCTTTTGGGAGTCTTTTTCAAATAAGCTTTGGTATGATGACAGGTTGTGTAAATGAATACTGCTGCTATCTTCATCCCGCATTAACGGTCATACTTGCGTTTCTACACTCGTATTATAAAAATGATACTCCCTCCGTCCTAAGATAAGTGAGCCAAAACTTTTCGCCACAGAATTTAAGAAAATGAGATTTTGTTAGTAAAGTGTGTTGGGTATCGGTGGTGCACACCCGAACTCCACATTAGTATGATATTGTCCGCTTTGGGCAAAGCCCTCACGGTTTTGCTTTTGGGGTACTCCCCAAAAGGCCTCATACTAATGGAGTTGGGGTAGCCCATTTATATGCTTGCAACTCTTGTCTATTCTCCGATGTGGGATATGGTTTGCTTCACCACAATCCTCCCCTCAAACCAAGACCTATGGTTTGCTTCACCACAATCCTCCCCTCAAACCAAGACCACCAGACCAAGACCACATGTCTGTGCCCCCATGTTACAGGTCACCAGGTCACCACAAGTCTTGGTCGAGCTCACGGAGAGACATCGGAGAACTTGCAAGCGCAACCCACCGACCCGAGCCACACAGGCCCAGCCCCTGAACCAGGGCTCTGATACCACTGTTGGGTATCAGTGGTGCACACCCGAACTCCACATTAGTATGATATTGTCCGCTTTGGGCAAAGCCCTCACGATTTTGCTCTTGGGGTACTCCCCAAAAGGCCTCATACTAATGCAGTTGGGGTAGCCCATTTATATGCTTGCAACTCTTGTCTATTCTCCGATGTGGGATATGGTTTGCTTCACCACAAAGTGGAAAGTGAATAAAGTAAGAGAGTTAATAAAGTAAAGAGAAAAAGTAAGAGAGAATGCCAAAAAAAGGAAATGACTCACTTATCTTCGGACGTCCCAAAAAGGAACGTGAGTCGCTTATCTTGGGACGGAGGGAGTAATAAATTGTTAAAGTCGAAAAATAGTACTCCCTCCGTCCCACAAGAATATGCAATCTTTCATTTTTAGTCCGTCCCGCAAGAATATACACTTTCTAGTTTGGTAACTCTTTTATCTCTAATGAAGTGAGAGTCATTCTTCACTAACAATACTTTAATTATTTTTTCTCTCTACCTCTCTCTTACTTTACCAATTTTTTAAAACTCGTGCCAAACCCAAAACGCATATTCTTTGGGGACGGAGGGAGTAAAATAAGAAAGAGAATAAGGTAGGGAAGAGTCTTATTTACATTATTCTCTCTCTTATTTTAATATTTTTCCACTTTAACTATTTATTATCATTTTTACAAAACGAGTGCAGAAACGCAAGTGTGACAGTTAATACGGGACGGAGTGAGTATAATATATGTGTACGAAAAGACAGGTTACATTCCTCAAAATTAATCGACACAATTTATAAGGACATCCCCAACGCTAGCGGGCCGGACCGCAACTGGGTCCCGTCCCGCGGCCCACGCGTTAAACCACCATGATTTCCGGCCTGGGACGGTCCCGGTGACGCAGTCGCGTCCCGAGGCCGCGCCCGGGGTCCGGCCTGGCCGGCGTTGGATGTGAGCTTTTTCCGGTTCCAATCCCCAATTTTTGGTTTCTTTTGCATTTGGAAGATAAAGAAGAGGGAGAGGGAGAGGAAGAAGAGGGAGGAAGAGGAAGAAGAGGGCGATGGAGCCTCAATTTCTGATTTTTTTTGCATTTGGAAGAGGGAGGGGGCGAGGAAGAAGATGGGGGACAGACCCCAATTTTCTCATTTATTTGCATTTTTTTTTGCATTTTGAAGAGGAAGAAGAGGGGCGAGAGGAAGAGGAAGAGGAACAGGAAGAAGAGTAATTTTTTTTGATGTTCCAAATTTTAATTTTTTTAGTTTATAATTTATTATTTTTGAATTAAAAATGAATTTCTCGTGTTATAATTGTTCAACGTTTTCAATTTTTACAAGTAAAATTGGTTGAAGTTGTGAATAGTGCAATTTAATAATTGTGGGCCGGGATGGAGCCTGCATGGTTAAAGGAGTTGTGGCCTAGGACTCAAATTTAGGAAAATGATGACGTGGAGGGGACTTCAGGCCTGAATTGGAGACGGGGTTGGGGATGTTCCAATTTCATGTTTTATGTTTTCCATAGTTCTATTTGATAAGCATTTTTGGGGGCAGGTAGCTCTTTAAGTATAAGTTTTTATAGCTATGTATTATAAGCAAGTGGATATCTTTTAGGGGCAACTAGCTTTTTAATTTGTAACTATATTACCTGCAAAGTGTTTTGCAATTAAGGGTTTTCTTTGAAAACTCGATGACACCCCCCCCCCCTCCTACTCGTCGCAAATTATTTCTTTGAAAAGTCTGCAATATTGGATGAGTGTATCTTGTCTGCGGCTTAGTATTATCCGAGATTTATTCATGTGTTTGACAAATACATTGGCGGCGCGTGAAGAGTACTTCTAACACTGAATGTCATGTGTTTGACAAATACATTGGCGGCGCGTGAAGAGTACTTCTAACACTGAATGTAAGGTAGCGTGAAGAGTACTTCTAACACCGAATGTAAGGTATTGTACGACGAGGCCTATCCACACTTCCATTATGTAAGTATTTTTTTTCACTTATTATTTATTTGTCTTAAATTGAAAGTGGTGCTCAAATACAGTGCTTAAGGATTATGGATGTTTTCATTGTACAAATTTTTTTTCTCTCATTAAAAAAGATCAATAATGCTTTTCTATGTATTCCTGACCTCTGGTACCTTGAAGTTGAATTTGTACATTAGAGGAGAAACGTCTTATCAGCTAAGCCGGAAACATACTGCCTTCTTTTTTTTACCACAGGGTATAGAAACAATGAGGTTTGATTTGATATAAACAATTCCAATATTTCTTACCTATAATAAGTGGTCCAGCCCAACCTATTGGGCTGATTTAAAATTGCAGTGACCTAATGGGTCCAAATGCATTAAACCTAATTTCATCTGATGTTGATGAACATAACAATAATATATTCGCTTGTAATAAGCCACTCTAAGAAATTTAATTATACAATAAAAGGATTGTGATCAATACCGAACCACTCTTAAACCTTAAACGCCGAACAACATCATCGTATGATAACATGGAGTTCATTATAATGAACTAATAACAAACATATAATGAACTTCATCTTTCTAGATTATGTATGATGATGTCATTGTTTTTAAATCTTAGAATTCCCTATAATGAACTACAAATAAAGTTGTAATGAACTCCGCATTATTATATAATGATGTGTTTGGCGTTTAATGTTTAAAACTAGTTTGGTATATAATACAACCCTACAATAAAATACTTATATCGACTTTTTCGTTCGCATTTCAATATTTAATTTGTTAGATAACTTTGGAAAGAGATTTCAATCTCCATGCGAATCGACTTTAATACTAGTATAAAAAAAGTTGAAATAATTATTGGCCATTTTTAAATCTCTTGAATTATTTATTAATATGTACATTTATAGTTGATAGGTGTTAATTCCTAATTATGAAAGGGAAAATATATAAATCAAAGAGCCGCCTCCTAGATTTGAGTTTAATGAATTTCAAGAACCAAATCAAATGCACTACGATTTTGACTTGAATATGGACACCTTTGCTTTTCCCCTTACATTGCACTTAAGTAAACTAATTTACTAATCTGAACTTATTTATGAAACTATAATATTTCTCTTTATCCAACAGAAATAATTATCACTATGAATTGAATATGATTAATATTTTTTGTCCAGTGACAGAAGAATATATGCAAATATATAGCGCCATAAATAACATTCATTAATTGGCTGTGTTTCCAAAATTTGAATTGTAATTATATATTCTTTAAATTGTCACAGAGAAATATAAGTGTAACCAGGTGGACTACACCTAGTTTAAGAAACTTGGTTCAAATTCCAGCAAAGACAATTAATTGGTTTATATCTACAGATTAAACTGATGAAGGTGAACGTCATTTGAATGCAGGCACATTATGGATTAACATAAAGCCTTTTTAGTAAATATAGATGAATTAATAATTTTAATTATTCTTCAAATACTAGTATTATTTAATTGTTCTATTTTAGTAATTTAGCATTAGTTTAAAATTTTATTTTTATAAAATGAAAATCTAATATAATAATCTTTAAAGCACGAAACTGGATTTGATTTTAATTCAGATACTATTATAATTTGCTGAAGATCATGCAAATTTAGAGGATTTAATACTAACTTTATTGGAAAAAAAGAATAAATCTGTATTAAATAATGTTATTACATCTCCAGATCCACACAAACATGCATCTCATGTGTTATTTGATTCGGCTCACAAAATCTATGTTAAATTGCCTAATATGTCTTCATATGCATGGCTGGCCATGTAATGACTCATCACCCGATACGTTTTCCGTGATTTTATAATGATTTTTAGGAGGAAATTTTTAATTGTTGATTGATTAAAATGAAAGTCAAACATCATTTTAAAATAAAGATTTCAATTATCAATTTTAAAATGAAAAAAAAAACAAGGAATCCGTCTGGGGCTGCAGTCTCCGTTCAAACTTCTATTGCCACAAATGTCAAATTGAAGCTGCCACAAAAGTCATCATAAATGATTGAATTCAATGTGAAACACCTTAGTCCCAAAAAATTAACCCAAAAAACAAGACTAATAAAATTAATTATGTGGTTGGTGAATAATAAATTATCATAATATGCGGCATGGTTTTCAACCCGGCGATTGAGTTGTTACTTATATATATAGATAGTAGCATAATACAAAATCTTCAATTTTTGCTTCTCCAATCATATTACAAAAATACATTCTCCTAGAAAAAAGTTGGCCCAACAAATCAAAGGAGAAGAAGATGAAGATGCAGAGGGCGAGATTGAGTTTAAGAGTTGCTTTAATATTTTTAATTTGGTGTTTAACAATTTGTTCAAGAGGAGAAGGCTCAAGGATTTTGAAGGTTAGAGTTATGGAGCCTTTGCTCCTAAATTGGCTACCAAGAGGACCGGTCCCGCCTTCCGGTCCATCTCCATGCCACAACAAATATCAGCCTCTTGACGAGAACAAGTTCTATAATTACGCAGGAAATCAAATTGTATGTCCTTGATTTCTATGATTTTATTTTTTTTTTCTTTTTAGGACGATTTTAATTGTTTCGAAATAGAAATTTTTGAACGATAGAGAATGTTGTTGGATTGATTCCATTAGTTTCCACATAAATGAAACAATCAGCTTGTCGAATCATATGATAATTTTGGGTACAGAATAGTTTTGAACTTTAATTCGAATGGGTCATTCGATCATTGCTTTTATAACGGTACATTTATCAAAGTCTACATTGCTCTAGTGACATGTATGTTTTTGCTTCTGAAATCAAAATATTTATCATGTTTTCGAAGACATCGAAAGCATGAGTAAAATTAAGTCTCTTAGAAAATGTGTTGCTTACAGTAGTTTTCTCATTTGATTAAGTTTTACTATAATTTTTATTACTCTAATTTTTGTTTGACGAAAAACAAAAGTTATTTCATCGTTTTGTAAACTATTCAATGCTATCAACTGAAAACAGGAGCAAAATGCATAGTCAGTCTCTGCAGTTGACAAGAAAAAAGAAGGCCAATAACAAAACACTTAAAAACTATTCTGAACTTTCCAAAAGCATGCGAAGACATATTTCGCGAACAACACCACAGTTTTGCTTGAGGGAGGCTGTGGTCATCTTCACTATCAGAATCATCAATATCATCATCTTCAATCTTCTAAAAATCAAGAAAAACCGCAGCACATTTTTAGTGTGTCCCCATATTTCATGTTACACTTTTCCATCTACTTTTTGAAATATTATGGAAAAAATTGTGTGGGAACTGGGAAATAGCACAGTATTTTCAATTAATTAACAATCACAAGAACAGAAGGACGTTGGGTACCCAAAGTATAAGGGCAATGCACATAACAGATAGCTCGATGAAATTTAAAAGGAAAACATCCAATTTCACTGAAAATGTAAGAAAGCAATCTCCCTTCAGTTTTCACATAATCCTCGAAAATGAATTCAATTAACCGGAGAAAAAAGTTACCTTTAGATTTATCAAATTAGTGGAAACTATTTTTATATACTCCCTCAGTCCGCAAAAAATAGTTTCATTTATAGATAACTCAAGTTTTAACAAAAAATTAGTAAAGTAAGAGAGAGATAGATGGAAGAAAAGTGATGGGTAAAGTATGAAAGATAGTAAGAAGGAAAAGTGGAAAAAGTATGAGAGAAGGGAGAAAAAATGAAAAAAGAATAAGAAGGAAACTTTTCATTTTTAGAAATTGGACTGTTCGTGGACATCCAAAATGATAGTACTAAACTATTTTTTATAAATGGAAGGAGAGTATTAATTTTATATAAATATAAGTGAATTAAGTTAGAAAAAATGTCAAAAATAATAAAAATAAATTAAAATCAGTATTTATTAAGAACAATAAAAAAGAAAAGACATTTCATAGCTGGCATAGAAATACTATATACTGACATAAAAGAAAGTGTGATTTATGTTTCATTATTTTTTTACTCACTTTATTTATAAAGTTAAACTATGTGCCAGTCTAGGACTTTATCACAAGGCTCCCAAAAAAATACTCTTTAGCTAATTAAAAATATGTGAAAATTACATGAAAATATATTTAATTAGTAAAATAAGAGAGAAAAATGAGAATGTTAGTTAAAAAAGTGTCAATGGATAATGAGACTTATATTATTATTTTTTATATTTAATGAATTGTAATGGTAAGCTTTAGTGGTATAATATAATTTGATGTATATAAATAATGAATTGGAACAGCTTTTTAAAAATAAAAATATTGATATTTTTTTGAGACAATAAAAATAAAAAATATAGTAGTACTAGGATTTTTATGGGAAGGAATAAGCAGACCGGAAGAAGGTACAGTATAGTAAACAGAGCGAACCGCCTCTTTAATTGCGTTTACCTACTTACCGTCGGAGCCGTTGATTACGCCGGAAAATGTCGTTATCCACCTTCAAACCAGTTTCCTGCCGGATCCATCTGGTCGCCGGGGCAAATGATTCGCTATCTAAAGTGTCTGAAGTCACAATGATGAATAGACAAGCTCAACCTTCTCTTCCGGTTCTATTTTCTACTCCTAGCTCCACTATCCTATTTTCCTTGCTCAGTTACATTTTTTTATTTCTAATTATAAGTTATATTTATTAAGGATCATGATCACTTCATCTAATTTGTGCGTATTTATGCTTGTGTGTTCAGTGTTCTGTGCCTATGTTTTGTGCGGTAGTGTGCGAATGTGGTTTTAAAGCCATGAATTAGCTTGTTACAATCAAACGACTTTATATTGTTATACTACTAGACATACTGGATCTATTGGTCTTCAGTCTTCAGCTCATATCGTTATTCGATTGAACTAACTCTGCTATTCTTCACATTTGGAGTTTGAAAGGTCTCTGTGGAAATTGTATGTTATGGTTTCCGAATTAGAGAGAGTGGTAAAGAGACTGTGCACACGAAGTCGTGAACCTAGGTTCGACTGTGTGGTTTAAGTTTTGGAATTAGCAGTTTTACAAAATATGTTGACTTAGATAATGAACAGAAAAACTTGAGTTTTTGTGGGCAACAAGAGGAAATGTTGTGTTGAGCATGAAAGTTTATCTCTACTGGAATGACTTGAGTTTTTGTCTTAAATGTGAAGGGGAGGCTTATTGACTAACCTTCCTTACAACAAAATAAATCCACAACATCTAAGTAACTCAAAATGTACTGGCTGATGCTCTTGCATTTTCTTGTATGTTTCTATCTTTAGTTCTCGACCATATACAAAGACTGCAACCATCTTGGATTTCAACAATTTTTTAAAAATGGTATTATTGTAAAGGCTTCACATGATACCTTAACTTCACGGTAATACTTAGGATTATTTGAAAGCCTCGACACAACTTGCCTTACCCACAACTATTGTATCTTCTCTTTTAAAGCTCTCCAAGTCCATCCATACTTTGAACATCTTCTTCACTGGCATGACATTTCACCAATACCATAAACTGATGTGTTTTCTAATTGAGTAATTACAACTCTTGACCTGCTAGTCTTTACACAATTATATGTATGTTGTAATGTTTCACAATGAGATCACATCATCTAAAGAATGCGTCTGAGTCCGGCCACAATAACGGTGTTATGTCTTAGATTTTTGCTGTGGTAACTATTCCTTAAGGATTATGTTGAAGACTTCCAACCTTCTATCTCCAATTACCGGTGTCAGAAATGCTTTATTCTCCTTCTATAATAGTGCCTAGTGGGAGAATGTGAAGCATATTGGAGTGACTTCCTAGTCTGTATAATTTATGGATGCATCATGTACTTTACAAGAAAGAGTAGACAATAATGGAAATCGACTTGCTGATCACAGTTCAGATATTGTTCACATTTACAATATTTATTCTGAAGATATTTAACAAATTGTATGGTTTATAACAACAATTTACCATCTTTCATGATTGAGTAATTATTTGACTGAAAATGCATTTCTAGTGTTCTATGTTCTTTAAGCGATTGTTGCAATGGAGTATATGGAAGTTATATATGGAATTGTGTTACAAGTAATTATCCCTTATTAGTAAAACAGTTACATTTGCTACAAAATCTGAAGATTTGATCGATGTTTCTTGGCTCATTACTACTTAGCTTCACATAAATAAAATTGTAAACCAGTTGGATAATGGTTCTTTGTTCAATGATAAGCCCTTCTAGATTTCACTTACTGTCAATCTATATTTCCCCTGTATTCAAACACTACCGTCTAAATAAAAGCACTACCGTGAGTTTTGGAGTCATTCTATAAGAATTGATTACTACACCAGAGTGCAAGTTGTTTGCCATCCAATAGTAACTAGACAATTGTTTTTGCCAGAGTTCTTTCTAACTGAAAATTTATCATGGTATGTACGTTACTGGCTCTCGAGTCTTTGTTCTTATGAGAAAACGGAACTAGTCATAAAAAAAAAGTAATGTGTGCTCATGCTTCTGGTCTGTACATGTTATCCACTTTCCAGTCTGCGTGTATCTTTGCCATTGCCACTAAAAGTATAGGTCAACTTCTAAATTGTACTCCCTCCGTCCCTGAAATTTTGTCACATTTTTTCATTTCCGTCGGTCCCACAAAATTTGTCACATTTCACTTTTTTACCATTTTTTGTAGTAGACCCCACATTCCACTAACTTATTCTCACTTATATTTTATTATAAAACTAATACTTTAAAAGTGGACCCACATCCTACCAACCTTTTCCACCCACTTTTCATTACATTTCTTAAAACTCGTGTCCGATCAAACTGTGACAAAATTTGGGGGATGGAGGGAGTAACTTAGAACTACTACTCAACTCAAGAAGTTTAGTGTTGTGGATCTCCTCCAGTCTCACGACCTCAGCATTTATATTTTATCTCTTTGATGTAGTTGGGCTGATTACTTCTGACCATGTCATGTTCATATCCGATGTCATGTTAAGGCTGAATCATGTAAGGTGGTCGTTGAATAAATTGAGTGTGAGCCAATACAAACTATTCTCCTCCATTGCATGGTAGACATGGCTGAGTTGAGTGGATGAATTACTGAATTAAGTAAAACCAAAATAATTGGGCTAAGTTGGTTAAAATACTTATGAATGTCTCTCTTACTATCAATATGATTGTTCGACTCTGTTGTTTTATCTTATTTATCTATATTGGTCGCTTTGCTTGTAGGTGAAAGGAAAGGAAAAATTAGTCTTGCAGGAAAGCCTATCAGCTACATCTAGGCGAGAAATGATGCAGTTGACAGCTGCTGCGTCTGTAGGTCTTCTATCTATTGTGTTGCCAGCATCTGCTGAAGCGAGCACTAGAAAGGCGACAATGAGGCAGAAGATTAGGGAGAAATTTGAAGAGTTGAGGCGAAAGGCTGGTCTGTCAAAGCCAAAAGATGAAGGTGAAGAAAAGAAACAAAAAGATGAAGCAGGAGGCAAGCCTAAGGTACAAAGCGGCACAAAAGAAGCAAAGCCGAAACCAAAGGTACAACACAGAGGCAATGGAACCAAGGCAGAGATAAAAGATGAAACAGAGCAGCCAAGCACATCTCAAGAGTCCAAACATGAAGGGCCAATGATTCCAGCACTTCCAGGTATCATAAATGATAAACCTATTGAAACCACTCTCCCGTGACCTAATTCTGCACTATCTGTATGTTGACATTTTGGTTAACCAATGGATTGCCAATTTCATTAATAAAGACATTCTGCTGCTGCTGCTGCTGCTGCTTCTAAAAAATTGAGCATAAATATCAATATAACAGCAATAGAACAAAATTGTACATATAGTACTTAGGTAACTATAGTTATTTGGAGTGAGAACTGATCATAAATGCATGTATCTTTCCACTGATAAAAATGCAAGACCATCAAGAAAACACATTTAACTTAGCTAATTCTTTGTATAAAAACAAAATCAACTATTAGTCGATCAAAATTAAAGAAAGAGAAGAAAAAAAATCAAGCATGTTTCTTGTCCATATTGTGCACAAGCTGGCGCATTTGGAATCTCCAAAACAAGAAATAAGCAAATCCCAAACCAACCAATACGAAAATCCACACATTCTCCTCTTTACCCTCCGCTTCGGATTCCACTTCCACTATGCTAAACTCGTCTTTCCCCATCATGCCCTCGTCAACATTCCCATATAACACGTATACCCTACTATCCGCCCCGACCGTCACAGCGCTGGCGTGCTTCTCCTCCTCGAGGGCAGTTTCGTCAAACACCGCTCCCTGGCTCCAGCTGTCGTCGCTCTTGATAAAATACAGCTTATGCTTCGACACGACCAAAACGACGCCGTCTCTCCTAACGGCGATGCCGTCGGCCGCCGTCAGGTGCTTGTTCAGAATCACGCGCCTCGCCGAACCGTCGTCGGTGAAGACTTTGAACAGCTTCCCCGTGTTTGACTGAGTCACCAACAGATAGCCTTTAGTGCTGTAAACGACGCCGTTGAGTCCGCCGTCCACGGCTTCGGGTTTGAATAGTTTGGATGTGGAGAGTATCGACGCCTCTCCTTGCTCGGTGACTTTGAAGATGACGTTGTTCGCCGAATCGGTGACGTAGGCGTTGCCGGAGTAGTCGGCGGCGACGTCGTTGGCGGCGACAGCGGAGGGGAGGAGGTCGTCGAGCGGGGCGAGGAAGAGCTGGCGGGAGGTGCGGAGGTCGTAGCTGGCTAGGGCGGAGAAGGGAGGGGAAACGCGGCGGACGACGGCGAGGAGGCGGTGGTGGCGGGGATCGAGCGAGATGCCGGCGAAGAAGGAGTCGTGGGGGAGTGAATCGTCGGAGAGGAGGGATGAGGCGACGCCGGCGTCGGAGACGGAGATGATCCGGCGGTGGCGGAGGGAGCCGACGACGAAGTGGTCAGATTTGGGATCCCAGGCGAAGGATTCCGGATAGAGGTTCGGCCATCGGAAATTGATGACGTGGGGCCTCCGGCAGTGGATTGGGGCGGTGAGGAATAGTAGGAGGAGGATTACTAGGTATTGATTGAGCATGTTTAGGATTGTGCAGAGAGAGGGGTTGTGGTTACTCGTTAGGGTTTTTCATCTGAATCAGGAGATTAAGATTAACTTTGGAATATTAAATATTAAAATTTGGATTCCAATTTCCACTAATATCATTATTTCTTTTATTTAATGCTTGAAAAAACATCCAATTACACTTGATCAAAAATTGCTGAAACAGAATAAGTTGCAGAAACATCCGTATCAATTTCTATGGTTTCCATGCTATCAGGCCGAAGGTCCATGTGTATTTGATGGTGGTCCAATTGTGCAACCTATATGTGGTGTATATTTCACTAGAGATCAACCATAAAGTGATACAGCTATGTATTTATTTCAATTTTTATAAAATCAAATGAATCATATAATATGCATTAATTTTTTTAATATACATCATTGCCAAAAACATTTACTAGTATATTTTATTTATAAATACATGCTAAGATCCATGATTTTCTGTTTCCAAGTAAGATTAGAGCATCCACTCCGCGTTGCGCTGGCGTCCCGCGACCCGTCTGGAGAGACGGGTCCGTCGCGCGAATAAAGTACAGTGGGACCCTCAAATAGTAGTTTAAGGGACGGTGAGGGGACAGCGTAATGGATGCTCTTAGTTACATTCCCTTGAAAACACATTAATCAGTTAATGACAAGCACGCGATCATAAATTCTTTAGTTTGATTAGTACACGAGCAAGAAAAGCTTATAAATATCGAGCTTCGAATATTACACTTATGAAATCTGACTTTTCTTTAGGCTTCTATAACTTTCTGTCTTGTTTCACTAGTAGTAGTATTTACTTTTTTATTTGTCTAATTATTTATTTTAGTTTATAATTTACTACTATAATTTAGTGTGTTTATTTTTAACAGAATGTCCGTCAGCCACCGGTCGACGACAAATATTACACCTTCACTAAATACACTTGTGAAATCTGACTTTTTTTTATTAAGATCCTAGAGTTGAACACAATTTGCACTTCAATTTTCTATATAATGATCAATTTGTGTAGTACTAAGAGCATCGTTAACGCGCTGGGCCGGGCCGCAAATCGTGAGTCCCGGCCCGTCCCAAGCGTTGGAGGAGGTGGAGTCATGGCCCAGGCCGGTCCCGGGGCAGCATTTGCGGCTCGGTGACGGTCCGGCGGCCCGGCCTGGCGGGCGATGGAGCTTCCGGTTTGAATAGGCCGGGTCGCTACTGTTCACGGATTTGCAGATTTTTGGAAGAGGAAGAAGAGGGAGGGGCAGAGGAAGAAGAAGGAGAAAGAGGAAGAAGATGGAGAGGGAGAGGGGCGAAATCCTATATGCATTTTTTTTGCACTTTTTTTTAATTTTTTAATTTTTTTTATAATTTTTAGTTTATAATTTATTATTTTTGTATTAAAAATGAATTTCTCATGTTATAATTGCTCAACGTATTCTAGTTTACGAGTAAAATAAGTTGTAGTTGTGAATAATGTCATTTATTAGTTGCGATCCGGGTTGTGGCCTGCCGGGTTAGAGCAATTGTGGGCCCGGACTCAAATTTAGGGAAATGATGACGTAGAGGGGACTTGGGATCCGAATCCGGGACGGGGTAATGATGCCCTAATACTAGAAGTTTATCCGAGTTATCACGGAATAAATAAAAAATTCATGTTCATTCTTCCGTAAAAAAAAAGGCGTTGCTCGGTGTACGAAACACATGGCGAAAAAATATATAATTGGAAGATGATATTTCCACGTAATGGAAGAAAAAATAAAGTGCTAGAATGTTCGAGAAGTCGATACCTCGCCTAGATATTTTTTCATCTTTCCTCAAACTCCATTTTTTTTCATTCATAAACCGCCATTAGGAATCATCTCCTCGTTCTGTATATACTGTGCCCCCAACGCTTTCCAGCCACCACGCCTCTTCATTTTGAACAATAACCGCTTCAAGAATCTTGCAGTTTTCATCTTTTATATCCCGAGATTTGGTTGATGGACTGCGGTGGAGGGTCGTCGCTGTATTACAGCGTTCTCGGCGTCGCTACGGACGCTTCCGACGAAGAAATTCGACGCGCTTATCGTAAACTCGCTATGGTATGTTTGTTGCAAAATCATTATCTTGCATAAAGACTGAATCTTTTCTCGAAATTAGAGATTTCTAACTGCAAAATCGAAGTTTTAATCAAATTGTTTTGGGATGTTGAAAATGCTGAATCTTTTTGTGTTTTGATGATTCAGCAATGGCATCCGGATAAATGGAGCAGAACCCCTTCTCTTCTTGGTGAGGCCAAGCAGAAATTCCAGCAAATTCAGGAGGCTTATTCAGGTATTGTATAATGCCCTGTCAATTTTGTCTGGTTGTGTTTGTTTCATCCTTGTTTTTTGGAAACTAATTAGAAATTTATTTGATGGAACAGTGTTGTCAGATAGGAGTAAGAGGATGTTGTATGACGCAGGGCTGTATAGCTGTGAAGACGATGAAGATGAGGTCGAGGTAGGTGTTGTGTTTTTTGTGATAGAACTAATTAGTATAAGATGTTCTCAACACTTTTGTATTCTGATTTTGTGTGTTTTGTTGGTAGGGATTTGCTGATTTTGTCGGTGAGATGGTGTCTCTCATCAGGAAAGAGGTGAGGATCTCATTTGCATTGTTTTAATCTTTGTTTTGGGAGTTCTTTAATTTGGGATCAACTCTAGCTTATGTTTTCAAGAAAATGGTTAATTTCTATAATAGGCTTGAACAAACTTGATGCACAAGTGAGTAGATATTTGTACGAGTGTGATCTAGGCCCAACCAAATTCTAATTGTGGCTTGTGGCTTGTGGCTAGTAGTATAGTGTTTAATTTGCATCTGTTTGTAATAGTGTGGAGGTGGCTAGGATGTGTTTCTAACTTTGTGATCAACTGTGGGAAACAGGAAAAGAGTTACAGCATTGGTGAAGTACAGAGCATGTTTTGGGAGATGGCACAAGATTTTCACATACCCAATTGGGATGACTTGGTGCATCAACAAGACGCGTATGATTCGCAGTGGCTTTGTGGGCAGCCGAATCTATATGCATCCGGAAATGTGCCGAGCAGTTGGTGGGAAGCAAGCACGATGCAGCAGCAGCAGCAGGGGAATCCACAATTCACCAGTTTTGGAACACACATGTGCATATGAAGAGATCATAAAGGGATTCAGTTTTGTTGTGTATTAGCTCAGTGTTTAGACATTGTGGTATAGGATTAGAGAGGACTTGGATTTGGACATCAGTTTTTGTATATGTAACAAGGAGATCTACTTCTGGTATGCAAGAGTTTGTGCATGGATAACTTGGCGTGTCAAATTCAATGGTAGTGATGAATTATTGAGTGTATTACCGAAGATGAAGATCGAAGTAAGGATAAAAAACCTTATCTTGTGAAGACATGTTTCAACTTAAAGATCCAATTAGTTGTTATAGTTGTATCCGTAGAATAATGAAGATCGAAGTAAGGATAAAAAACCTTATCTTGTGAAGACATGTTTCTACTTAAAGATCCAATTAGTTGTTACAGTTGTATCCGTAGAATAATGATACAGACTAAACAGGAGACATGTTTCTACTTAAAGATCCAATTAGTTGTTACAGTTGTATCTGTAGAATAATGATACAGACTAAACAGGAGAACTCATCTCATCTAAGGAGAACTCATGTTAGGAGAGAGAACTCATTTAGTCTATATACCCAGAGACCATTTAGTCTATATGACCCGGCAGATTCTTTGCCCGGCCACAACTCCGTGGGTCACAACTCCGATTCTTTGCCCGGCCACCACTCCGAGCGGTCCCAAACGCACTCGTTGGCCATGGCGAGTTTGTTGCCCGGCCACCACTCCGAGCCGTTTGGGCTCTCAATGAGAGAGCCAATTGGTACAGACCAAACAGGAGAACTCATCACAAAAGACTAGCCTGTTAGGAGATAGAGTCCCTTTAGTCTATATACCCACATCATTTGTTCTCACAACCGATGTGGGAATTGAGTCCGTAACAAATAATTCATGTTAGATTGATATGAGTTGGATAGGTTCAAGTCTAATAGGTTTGGCAAGAAAATCGATTTGTTGAAATTGTCTAGATGTATGTGTTTTGATAGTAGATGATCAAAATACATATATTCATAATTTCACCTATTCAATTTTCTCGCGAATTGTATTAGACTTGTATATATACAAGTGTTATGTACATTATTTTAGTTTTCTCTCTTTTTACTCGAATCCGAATACTAATGAAGATGTCAGATTAAAAAAGACATGTATATTTTTTTATGACTCAAGAGTAAATTCTCTGTTCTCCTTAAGCGAGCTCAAAGTTCAACAAAAGTTTGCCTAAAAATTAGTGACAAGATGATGACCTACAAGTCAAAATTAATATACACCGACTCATATAAGTATCATTACTAATGTGTCATTTGATATGATTGAGGTGTCATTACTAATGTGTCATTTGATATTGTTGAGAGTTGAAATTTAGTCTTACAGATTTTACTGAGATTCAATTTTTAAGTGACTATTTTGATTGATTTATAATTTTGATTATGTGAAATTGAATATGAAATTAATTGCACATTGTGATATTGTCACTGGTGATCCTATCACCTACTCATATACCAAAATGTTGATAGTGCTAATCGTGATATTCTTTAGTGGAATTATATATTATGCAGTATCAAGATCAAGATCGAGTTTAATTTTTTTGTTGATCCCTTATTGATTCAATAGTGTTGGTTTGTCTTTATAATCAACCTTAGGTAATTAACATCATCAATTGTTTTGTTTTGTTTTGTTTCGTGCATGAATTAATATTCAATCTATCTTTTTTTGGATTTCGTTGTATATATACGGTCGATATGGGTTTTCATTTGGTGAAAGGGGTTTAAGGATTACTAAGTTTAGTAGTATATGTTTTTGTACGTGGAATCGGTTTTTTTTTAATTAATTCATGTTTTTTTCTTTCAAATTTTGGTTTTATGTTGAGAGATAGAGAGATCGTATTACATCATTTGTCTTAATCTAATTTGTCCTTCCCAAAATCGTTCGGTCGTTTTCTTTATTGAAATAGTTCTCCTGGAATTATATTTGAAGTTAGGTAATTCTAATTAATTTTAATATTCAGATCAATTACTTAATCTTACCAAACAAAATAATTCGAATGACTTAGAATTACCTAACTTCAAATACACTTCCAACACAATTCGAACTCCACTATACCAAACACTCTTAAAAATTCCACCAGACAAGCTAAAGAAGATTCGTAGAGGCTGCAAATTCCACTAAAGAAGATTCATGTATTACTAGAAGAGTTGACAAAGAAAATTTGTATTCAGAAATTTATCTTTTCTCTTGTTTTTGGTCCCATGAAAGGAGACGCTGTGAAAAGCACTGATTTTATATATCTAAAAATCAATTGACTTAATTCCTTCCACCAATGAAAAGAAAATTTATAATTATAGCTACATTTTCTCCATCTAATTAAAGTAACGTTAACTTAGAATTGATGGCGACATTAATATTGGAGGTGCCGTCCATGGTTATATGAATTAATAAATATTTGCTTCCATGTGACCACGCTCTTACAGTCTTAATTGACTTAAGTTTTTCTTAAGAAATTACCAAATTGTAATATTACAAGTCTACAACTATTGAACTATATAATCTATTTTATACTAATATAGTTGCTCGTCATTATATAAATCTTCGGACTACCGACGAATTGCATAATTGACTTATAAGTGACTTAGACTAGTCCAATTAAATAAATAATTAATTTACTCTTTATTTTAATAATTTTAAGAAAATCGGTGTCTTCTTAAGAAAAGCTTACAACTAAGATGAGTTGTCGAAATCTCTTCGGAAAAAAAAGATGAGTTGTCTAAATTTGTTTACTAAAAACAGTATTGAATTCGTCAATCTTCTTTGCATGATTCCCTTAAAAATTGCTTTCAGATGATGCCCCAATAATAGATATATAGTCCTCTAGTGATGCATGCAACCTTGATTGTGGCCGAGGGAAAGTCATGCCTAACATGGCCCCCTTGACTTATATACATCAAAATTCTCAATAATACAATTACTATTCAAATATTAAACTCACACTAACTTTAAACATTAGTGTAGTAGTGGACAATTTATTGCATGCATTGTTAGAAATTACAACTTTTTTTATTCTTATAAGTGGCGCTACCAACAACTACTAATTGATTTACAGATATGGTATCTTCTTTAATTTATTTTCTCATGAATAGTGAGAAAGCAATTGTATTATAAGAAAAGGTGTACAATTATTGGAATTACATAAATCCAGTTAGAGACTATACTTAATTAGTAATAGAATAAACACTAAAAAAGTACACAAACTATAAATCTAAGGCCTAATTAGTGGGGCCTATAAAGTGGACCATCCACATGCAAATAGTGAGTTTGCCTTATAGATTAAGCCAAACCCCTCAATACATAGAAAAATTATAATTGAAGCCATAACCATAACTTCCATATCCCTACTAAATTCCCCCTATTATTTCTCCAAAACTTCCCCTCCCCCTTTTCCCAATGCTTCCATGCACCTAAACAAACTTCAACAAGACCCTTTCCAACACCATTCTTCTACAAACATACACAAAAATCAAAATTCTTGATCACTCAAACCATGATGGCTAGCCTCAAAATCTTGCAATTCACCATTTTTCTTGCCATAATCTCAACTTTTGTCAAATCCCAAGAAGAGAATAAGTGCGGTGGATGCCCTTGCAACAACCCTTGCAACCCTCCGCCGTCTCCTCCACCGCCAGCGCTGCCGCCTCCATCTCCGCCCCCTCCGCCGAAGAAGATGCCGCCGCCGAGCAACTACTGCCCGCCGCCTCCCAGCGGCGGCGGCCAGAACCCGCCTTACATATACATAAACGGTCCGCCCGGAAACTTGTACCCGGTCGACCCGTACTACTCCGGTTCGGTTCGGAGCTTTTCCTCCGGTTTGATTCCATTCTTGATCAGCGCCGGTTTAGGGCTGCTAGCCATCTGGTGAAGATTTACGGCCGTGGAAAAAGATTTTATTTTTCTTAGGAGGTAAAGATAAATTCCTAGGAAATTTTCGGTAAAATTCGGTGATCAGATCATCAATGTTTCGATTATTCGATACTTGCTTATGAATTTCTCTTATTTCGTTGCTATTGAATAATGATGGTTATCGATTTCTTTTTGTTTACGCCTCATGATTTCTTTTTATTTTACTACGTTCGTGCTTGTTTAATTGTAAAATGGATATAATCTCTGCCTATAGCCTAACATTAAATATAGATTTCTGAATTAAATATATAACATGGAGTAGTCTTAATTTAGTGCTTAATTCAAATTTTTACGAATAAATCCGTTGTTCATGGATGTTACGCATTATCCACTACCTTGTGTTTCTAGTTCCATTTGTCTCTAATAAAACAAATTAAATTAAAACTCTGTTTTTATGGACTTTTTGGGCCCACCATTACACCATTAGTATGGTTTAGGTGTCTTTATTAGTGTGCATTTTTTCATATATATATCAATGCTATGAATATTTTTTTATGATCTTTAATTTATTTCTCCTAATAATATTATGTAGCAAATAGTTGCTAGGGTATTGACTTATTCAATTCGAACTACGTTGCTATGAAGTCTTTAAAAAGGAGCGTGTCATCAAAGGAATAAATCAAACGTCTTTATACACCTCATTAACTCATTTCTTCATGTCCAATTTAGACAGCCATTATAAGTCTTGATGATATTTTCCCACAAATTAAAATTCTCTCATTTTATAGCATTGAAAATTACACGATGCATCCATGAATCAAGGATATAGACTTATATATAAAATATACTACTAGAATATTTCATTCATGAACCTTGCATTCTTGATTTCTAATAAAAAAAAATATAACCATTTATATGTAGAGATCCATACAATCATATTTTAATAACGATCAAGTATATCAAACCAAAAAAAAAACAATCTATGTTAAAATTTTAATTAAAACTTAGCAGGAATTATTGCGTCATTGGAAAATAAAAATAACATATAGTATAAATCATGAATGTTGTGTCTCTGATGTTTACATGTATATATAATGGTACGATAAGGAAGAGACGTATAATTCAAGTAAAATCATCTACAAAATTTCCAAGGATGCGACGAACCGAAATTTCTAGAACCATGTTATGATTATAATTAATTAGATATTATAGCTGAAAAAGTAACATTAAAAAAAATGCTTCAACAAATTGTGTGCTCCTTATGATGAAAAAGATGCTAACGCCGTTACGCGTATTGAGGTGTGGAGGAACATGTGTTTGAAGAAGGTTTGTTCAATTTATCTAACTTTGATACTTTATTCCTTATTCTAAATTGATTAAGTATTGAACTGTGGGTGGGGTTTGGTGGGCTGGTGATGTAATTTTCTATATTGGTTAGTTTTTGTTATGGAGGTTGTTACCATTCAATGGTAATTAAATCGCCACAAAAACAAACCTAATTATTTTATAATAGTAACATATGTATAGTTGAAGGTTGTCTTCCACCGATTTTCAGGAAATAATGAGTGCTTTGGTTAAAAGGGATTAATTAACTACATATAATGCCATTATTAAAATTTTGTCATTTACTAGTTTGCAACACGTTTGGTACAAAATTTTATTACTATTTGGGTGATTTACCCCCACCGCAGAAAATTAAAGTTGACATGGTGTTAAAAAAATGTACAAGTGTTTTAGAATATGTAGTAAGTATAATTATAATTTGTTCGGAGATAAATCAACATTTCAAATCACACGAATTGTAAATGTCTTGTTATATAGTGTCAATACCCGATGACCTAGCTATTGAAAACAACCAAAATTGTTATACGCATTTTGTTGGGAAATCGTATTAAATGAGAAATTAAAGCTAGGATATTATTTGATTTTCTTGTGACCAAAATTTAAGTGTGGAGAAATTAAATGACGTATTATTGATTTATGTATGAATGTTCGAATCCAATAATACTCCCTATTTCAAGATGGCCACTTGAATGTGGAATTGTGGGAGGATGTGTATAAACTATAAACATTATGTATTTAATGTTATCTCACCTTGGTTAAACAAATTTGGTAAATCACATGTATATCATGTCTAAGTTGTTACATGGATGCATACTAGTGATAATGTGTTTACATGGTGACGGGCTATATGGTGACAAGCGTGAACGCTTGCCCGGTGCCTCGGTGGAGCCTCGATGCCCCGTGCTTGAGCCCATGGGTTACACTAGTTTACCATTTTCATTCCTTGTAATTTTCAACTTAAGATGTAAATTGTAATAACAACTGTACTTCTTTCCAATACAAGTAGTAATTCACAATTGAGTTATTGCAATATTTAGAATATAGCTCAAAATAATAAGAATAATTGTACAATAATTACTATCTGTACACATCAAGGAGAAATTAAACTTATTTGCTTCTTACATTCATCAATTTACATTCACCAGCATTCAGCGGGGTGCCTTCTAGACTCTAGTATATGCAATACTACTATTTTTCTTGAGGGGGAAAAAATCTAGTAGTAATAATTAGGATTTAGAAGTAAATTTTACACTTTGTTTTTTGGTTAGTACAAAGTCGCAATCATGAATACGTTAATTTGAGTCGTTTCTTGGTGCTTGGATGACCAAAGCGAAAATTCAAGATTAGCATTGCAAAAAGAATTTCCAAAAATGCACTATTCGATCTATGAGTTAAAGGGCATTAAAGTAAATAACAATTTTTTTTTCTAAAAAGACATGTCTGGGCTATGAAGACGTTACACATTATCATCTCACCTAGAGATATTTATTGGCTATAGTACATGTCAAATAATTGAGATATATAAATATTAGTATTAAAATAGCACAATGAATCAATGGATTTATATACGTACGTGGGTCCTCTAATATTGCTTATAGCATCATAATGCAAAACTAAGATCAAATTTACACTTTTAAATTGCTTATAGCATCATAATGCAAAATTAAGACCAAATTTAGACTTTTAGATTTTAAAATAGTGAATGAGATTAAACCTTACGCATTTCAATAAATAGTAGACAAAATATCAATAAAGGGTAAGATCGTTATTCTGTTATCATATCATAATTTTCTTGCTTTTTTTATATCAACATAGTGGATTACAATCAATACAATGACATAAGTATTTCAACACAAGTACACGAAAATATCAACACAGTTTTATTGAGATTTTACATGTATTATATTGAAATTTTTTAATGTATTAGTTGATAAACTTATCAACATATACAAAAATGAAAATAAAAATTATTAAATTTTATCATCCGAACGTCATCGGAACATATGCAATTGAGATCTTGTTAAAATCCTTATAAAATTATATTAATTTGAAATATTTTTTGTGAAAACATAATTTAAATCGAAAGAGTTACGTAAATTTAAAGTTTTGGGATAATTTTAATAAGAGAAAATTGACATTAATACCCTTAATTTTATTTAATAATTATTTAAATTTAAAATATAATCCACTTGGCATTATATCAACCACTAGATCTTCTAATCTAATGGTTGAGATTTAGTCTTAATTTTGGATTGATAATTAGTTAGCAATTGATCACATCCCTGACATACTTTCCCTTGTTCTATGCTATGATAACACAAAGTTCATGTGCTTAGAGTGTCCACAATAGAGTGGAACATCCACGATTCCGCTAAGGCACAACTACAAATACTCTTCCGCCACATTATCACAAAATAAATTAAAAAAATTTAAAAAAATGAAAAAATCGCGGCTCCCTTCCAGCGTGCAATAGGCGCCGCGGCTCCGCCACCACCTCCGCCCCCACCGCCCCTTCCACGCTGCAAATGCACCTCTTGCAACTCGATTTCTGTCTCATTTTAGTGGGAAATTGTATTGGACGTTCACCTACCGATTCTAATATTTATTGAATGAATATATGTGGCTTTAGTGCTTTACCAAGAAAATTAATAAGTTTCAACTATGAAATTAATGACGCCTAAGTTGTCGAATTGCTTAATATTAATGCAGTATTTTATAATGTATATATACGTTCGTGTTTCTGTTAATCTGTATATCATTTGCTTGCAATCATAACAGATTTTTTTTAACAACACAGAATACGAACCAAGGTACTAGTACAACAAAACCAAGCCATACCATTTTTTTCGGTCGCTGAAAAAGTGCATCTATTATTGCAAAAATTATAAAACATCTAGACCAAACACAAGCCATTAACCATAGTTTGTGGATTTTATTTAGCTATTAACCCTATATGTTAGTATTGAAAAAGATATGTAAATAGTTTATCATTAGAACAAAAGACTACATATTCTATAACACCGTCTAAATTAGAGCTTATGTTGCTATGGGAAAAATCTACCACATGTAGCCAAGTTGTTGAACAATTTCGTCACCTATCCATTCCCCTCAATATATATCCTCATCTGCAAACATCAGAAATTCATAAGTGGGGATCAAAGGAAACATAAATCTGGACGAACGACCATAAGTTGAAAAGCAGAAGGCGTGATCAAGTTCAAGCATACCATTCTCCTTAGCCATGTTATAATCATCTTCATCGTCATCAAAATCTTGATTCTATAAATTGCAGACGTAGTATTAGCTACAGTTCATATAATTCTCATTCGGAGGAATATATCTCAAACAAATCAACGGAAGCTTAAATGAGTGAATAATTTGAAAAACAAGCATTCACAAGATTGTCAGATGTTGAATATAGCAAAAAAATATACTCTGGTGAAAATTATGCAAGTTGAGTGAGATGCACGAGGTCATCAGTTATACCTGCCCATAATCACCATCATCACTTATTTCTCCATCTTCTTCATTTCCCTCCTCTTCTACTTCCTCCTCTTCGTTTTCTTCTGCATCCTAAAAGCACATATTCCATAGACAAAAGAAGATCAAAATGACATAGTAAAAGCACAAAAAGTAAGACATTGCTTCGAGTAACTCAGATGAAGTAAACGCTAAAATGAATTTCAGTTGAGATATGTAAAATTTACCTTATTCTTTTCCTCAAGCTTCTCAAACTGATCAAGTTTGCTCAAGTCTGTTATAATCGTTTCAAATTTTCATTCAATCAGAAGCACATTTTCAAAATAAAATTCAAAAGGAAAAAGTGCTCACAAACAGGACATATTGATGTGACATCCATGATTACGATGACCACCAACAAATAAGGATATTAAATCTTGCGAACTTGTTACCTATTTCATTGTCCCACTTGACTCTCTTGACAGTGTGCGGTCCACCTGTTATGTGAAAGAATATATGAGATACATGAGACCAAGAAAATTCACAGGCAAACTGAAAATTGATGCTACAAACTACGACAGTTTGTTTAATATACAAACAGAACATCAACCTCTGACCAGTTCTCCAGGCATATGATCTCTGTCCATCATTATTAAGTGATGGAGTGGTTGCTTAACAGTTGTTGCCTGCAATTTCTTATCCGAGTACCTCTCTATGTCTACTTTTTGCATTTCTGCAATAATTCATAGAGATATATCAGACCAACTGAATGCAAGCAACTGAATGGAATAAAAACTCAAGACACAATTATTAGTAGCAATTTGACGGCATTGCAAGTTCATTAACAACAAAGCAGGACGACATATTCAGATGAGATATTGTTTTGCCATTCGTCATTTTCAATTTTACAGCACGCTTTTCTTCATCAAGCCTACAACATCATACACTATATCTGCAACAACACATCCAATGATACGAGCATCGTATTTTCTGTTGACTAATTTGCCCATCTTCAAAGTAGTTTTATTAATCACATTTCTCTCTTTAGTTAGCGGCATAGTTCATGCACATTTCCCCTCTTCAGTTAGTGGCATAGTTCTCCATCACGCACGTTCCCCTTGTTGTTAGTTGCATAGTGGTCTCATGCATGTGTTATCATCTTCTATAAATACTTGGCCTTTGAGGCATTTCATCAAGCAAGTAATAGAATATATCCTTTTCCTTTAGTTTGAAAAGTTTCATTCCTTAAAATTTCATACGCATAGTTTCTTGGAGCTAGAATCCACTCAAATGATTATATCATCCAAACAGTAGGAAACTCAGTCAAAACAGATGAAATTTTTATCCTATTTTTGCCTGTAATTTCTAAGGACACAGTTACACTATACATTAAGTCTCCATGGAATTGATTATACTATCTTTTGCTACAGCTTAAACAAATAGATACTTAAATCAGGGGTCCTAATACAGGATTAATAAGCATTAGTCATGTAAATCACATTAGAAAAATTGGCATGAAAACAAATTCACATCCCAACTACACCTGTCTTTCAAAGTAATCTCCCCTAATTTGAAATTGGATCATGTCAATCAGCACAGAGTAAAATGGCAAAAATGATCGGAAATTAAAAGGGGGGAAACGTACTCGGTAGGGTTAGCCTTCTATCTTGGTAATGGTAAGGAGATGTCTCGAAGAAGGTCTGCAGATTCTGCGACCAGGACACAAACTGAGAATACTTCTTAACTTCTTCCACAGAATACTTCACAACGCCTATCGGAATTTCCTATCAATCAATTAAATTCGCCTCCGAATCAAAACTACGCCAGATAACTAAACTGCATTTATAAAAAAATTGTAGGATATGTGGCGTTACCGAAAAAATATCGAAAGGCATTTGCTTGGCTCTGGGCGGCCCTGCACGGCCGCGGCCGCCGCCTCTTCCTCTGAATGACATGTATTTTCAGGTCGGCGGAGTCTGGTTATTGTAAAAGTGGGCGCCTAATTATCGAAGTACGATTCTGATTTTCTACATTAACGAGTTTTTTGGAAAAAAAATCGCATCAAATACTTATTATGCAAATTTGATCCGAAGCAACTGATCTATGCAGTTTCTGTACAGATTCAGTTTTCCATACATTTATGCAGATTCAGTTTCCTAACGCAATATCTGTTCAATTTAACGCAACGCATAGTGAAGAGCATAGAGAGAAGTGCATACCTGCCGCGTTGAATGAACTGATATGTCGAATTATTTATTGGTTAAATCAGGGTTATATAGGAAAGTGAAGAGATTTTGTAGTTGTAAATAATTAGAGAAGTGGAAGTGAAAAGATTTTGGATAATGGAGGCGGACCTCCGCTGTTTTAAAATCACAGTACCGCATGTCCTCAATTTTTTTGTTCATGAACTATAAAAATGATCACTGGATTATGAGTTTATCTCGCTCATAGTCTCTGAATTTTAAAAATATCGTCAGACATCCATGTACTAAGGATTTATTTCAAAATTGGTCCTTGTGGTTATTTTTTATCCAAAAATGTCCTTTTGAGCATTTGGGCAATTTCGTCTTTTCATATTCTAACTGTTTCAATATGATATTATTTCAATGATGTACTAAATCTGATATTATTTCAAAATAATCCTCTTCTTTCATTTGTCATCCGTCACTTTATTTTTTATTTCAATATTATATTTAATTTTATAAAATTAAATTTAAAATTTGGATTTTTGAATACCAATTAATTGTTTTTAATTAAAATTATTAATTTATGTATTTATTATAAAAGAGTTTTGTGTGAGATGGTTGGATAGTTTTGTTTCTATATACATAGCCATGAGACGAGAAAGAAAACATAAATTAATAATTTTAATTAAAATAATTTATTGATATTTAAAAATCTAAATTTTAAATTTAATTTTATAAAATTAAATCTAATATTGAAATAAAAAAATAAAGTGAAGGATGACAAAGGAAAGAAGAAGATAATTTTAAAATAATATCAGATTTAGTACATCATTGAAATAATATCATATTGAAACTATTAAAATATGAAAAGATGAAATTACCCAAATGCTCAAAAGGGTATTTTCGGAACAAAAATAGCCAAAATGACCAATTTCGAAATAAACCCTTAGTTCAAGGATATCTGGCGATATTTTTAAAATCGAGGGACTATAAGCGAGATACACCATAGTCCAGGGACTTGTAGTTTACTCATTTTTTTATCACTAACTACTAAAAACTAGTACTACTAGTAATTAATTGATTCAATGTAATCCCATTTACCATGATTAAACTGGTTGTTTTTTTATCACAACAATTTCATCTTTTACACTTTATTACAATTTATCATCTAGAAATTATTGTATTTTAAAATCAAATTGACTTATAATTTTTTTTACCAATATAATTAATGGTTATTGACATGTTGAATATTATTTCTTACATATAAAATAATAGTAGTATTTTTTCGTATGATGTTGCTACTTTTATAAGAGTATATATGTTTTAATACATTGAATAACACATGGTTTTTGTTAATTACACCTATTCCATGGAGTATTATTGCAAAATACTTTCTCTGTCCCACAAAAGATGTCACACTTGTGGGACGGCACAGGATTTTAGAAGGTTTTGTTTTGTATGTTAAATAAAGAGAGAAAATATAATTTTTTATATTTATGTGAGAGAGAACTTTTTCCAAAATTGGAAACGTGATATCTTTTGTGCACTAAAAAGGAAAGTGTAACATCTATTATGGGACATAGGGAATACAAAATATATTAATATAAATAAAAAATTATTATAAAGAAATACTCCATCCGTTCCACAATAATTGTCACTTTTTTCCATTTCGATATGTCCCACAATAATTATCACACTTCATTTTTACCATAAATGGTAAGTAGGTCTCACATTCCACTAACTCACTTCATTCACATTTTATTATAAAACCAATATAAAAAAGTGAGTCACACATTTCACTAACTTTTCCAACCAGCTTTTCTTTACATTTCTTAAAATCTATGCACATAATAAGAGTGACAATTATTGTGGGACGGAGGGAGTACTACTTAAGAGAGAGGCATAGAGAAAAAGTAATTAAAGTATTGTTAGTGGGGAATAGGTCTCATCTCATTAAAGATAAAAGAGTTTTTAAAATTGAAAAGTGCATATTCTTATGGGACGTACTAAAAAAAGAAAGAGTGCATATTCTTGTGGGACGAAGAAAGCATATGTATATAAAATACTCGCCAGTACTAAATTTAATAAAAATATTACTACTATTGTTTAAGACGTGTTTAGGCTGCAATTAGGCTTTGTCACAGCTATTCAATTCAAATAACCGTTTACATGATACTTTTCCTGATGCATATTCCATTCACATCTACAAATTTGTTTTTTCCAACAGCCCGAGTGGAAGTGCGCAAGGGGAGTTGTTGAAACTCCAGGGACGGTGATCACATATGCACGGATGGATCCACACGGTTGACACAAGGGAAGCATGGATCGTCAGCTCTCCATCGCACTATGCATTTGTGATCACCCTTTCAAGTGAGTCTTGCAAATGCCTTGTTTCTTGTAAGCTGCCAGGCATGTTCCTGTTTTCATTTCCTCTGCCAAATTCCTAACAAGAGAGTTACACTCATCTACTTCAATCTATTTAACAGAGGATAGTTAGTAATAAGAGCTATAGGAATCTGGGGAAAGTGAATTTCTTGGATCAACATCTTCAAAAGAATATAATAAATCAAGTAGGGGGCGGGCATGTGTAGGAAAACATAAGAAATATATACATATCGTTATCAAAAAAAACATACTCCTATAATACGAACTGTCTATGATACTACTGAAAATAGAATATTGAATTGAAGAGACTAACCTTTTTAAGCAAGCAGTCATGAGTTGAGATTCTCATCATCCCATGAAGAATGGACATCAATTGTTAGCGTTTCTATTCTATTCTCCCAATCATTTTGTTTCATTTTTTCTGCCCATGTCACAGCTGAAGGGCTGCAGTCAACTACTTGAAGCATTCGAACACTGCAAGTCAAGTAAGTAGGGAACTCTTCTAGGTTATAGCAATTTTAATTCTAAGAGAGTTAAGAGAAAAGAAGCTGGGGTTTCTTGTTCGCCATAACACTAGATCAGTATCTTCGAGTGAGAGAAGCTTAAGCTGGCCGAAACTGGCATAATCTGTTTCCCATACTGGTCCTTGAAAGGCATAGAGCATCGTAATTTGAGCACTTCAAGATTTGGTAGTCTGCCAATTATGTCCATGTAACTCCATGGATATCCTAGCCCACTCAAACTCAACTTCTTAAGAGACAATGGAAACATGGAGGTGGAGTGACAGTATCCTGACTTAGGTCAGGATTCACAACCACACAAGTAAGTGATTCCAGTTTGCCAAGACTGGATATGTTATTCAAGTGATGGAAGGACTTTCTATCATCTCCCGGCTCAAGCTGGATCCGGACTCCTAACCTCTTTATATTTGGAACACCTCTTAGAACCTCCTTAGTGCAACTATCAATGTTCACATCTAATAGTGTAGAGAGGTTGGCTAAAACCTCATCACTACTAGGTCTAGGTAGGTTGCATCCTTCAACTCGAAGATACCTCAGTTCTTTCATACCCCAGATTTCCATGGGCAGAATCGAAGAATCTTCAACAGATTTGGTGCTCAAATGCCTTTTCACAAGCAACTTCTCCAGGCTGCGGAGTTTGGATATAGAAGTAGGAAGCCTCCCATCACAAGTGAGGGCAAGATACTTTAGATGTATGAGTTCCACTGCTTCGATTGGGAACTCGTATAAACGGATTGACATAGCATCTACTATCCTCAGCAGCCTCGACCTAAAAGGTATTGGTACTGGATACTGATGGTATTGGCCAGTGCATAAAAGAGAACGTGTGTATAACATTGAGTCATGCTCATGTTTGATGCCTAACAAAATGTTATTACGAATGCACACTCTCCTTTGCTCCTCCTTTAATCCGTGTACAGTTTAAGCATTGAAAATCATGCTCTTCTCAGCTTCACGGCTACACATATGCCAAAACACAGAATGAAGTCTACATGTCTTACTGGATTTGGGATCAGAGTCCCTCCGTTGGACCATAACTAGACTTCGATTAACAATCTCCTTCAAACATTTAAGAGCATAATCCTCTACAGTCTGAGAAGCATCTGGCTCAAGAAATCCATCTGCAACCCACAAATCAATGAGCTTCGACACTGGAACCTCATCATTCAGTGAGAAAACGCCCATATAGAGAAAACACGCTTTCAGATGTTGTGGTAGCTGGGAACTAACACGTTATGCATATGATCATATGCATCCTTGAACACTGAATTTCTTTCCTCTGCTACCATTCTCCAATACTCTAGCGTTTTCTCAGCTTTTGACAAGAGATTGGCAACTGTGAGGATCAAGAGAGGAAGACCTTCACATTTGTTAGAAATTTTCTTGCCAACTTCCTCTAGCCGAGGAGGACATGGCACACCAACAAACAACTTGTGACAAAAAAAATCCCAACTTTCTTGTTTATTGAGTAAGCGCACTGTGTAATACCTATCATCTGGCCCAAATGACGGACCTAGCACAGGTAGCCGGGTTGTCACAATGATATTAACTCTAATGTTTGGAAATAGAGTTTTTAAGTGGTATAATGGCTCTGGCTTCCACATATCATCTAACACAATGAAGCATCTCTTGTATGATATTTCCATTACCATACACAAATCTGCAGCTAAGTTTGCATCATTTTTGACACGTTCTCTATCGATGCGAGGATATATTTGAGCTAGAATATCGATCAAGATTTCCTCTGGCTTATATCTTGGGCCGAGAGCCACCCACACCTGGTGGTCATAGTGATTCGAAACTGAGGAATCTTCGAAAAGATTCTTAACAAGAGTAGTCTTTCCAATACCTGCCATTCCACAGATGAACATGATTTTTAATTTTGGAAAGTATTTTCGGGGAAAAAGATACTCCTTGATTAGTTTAAGAGCCGCAGAAAGCTCAAGTGGAGATGTGATCATAAATTTCTTTTCGTCTGTAAGCTCATATATGTCTTCTCTGAGTTTACAAACCTGCAGGAAAAAAAGATAAAATGCAAGGCTCATTACTCTTTGGCTACATCTTCAGATTAAGGATATATTCTGGTGTTATTTTTAACCCTGTGTTTTTGCACATAAAACAGCATTAAGGTATATACAGAGAAAGATGTTCAAATTAATATTGAAATCGATCAATCAACTTGTATATGTATTTACTTAAAAGTTGTGAGACAGACAGCGAAAATAGGTTGGCGATGGTACCTCGGAGACTTCATCATGGACGACGAATATGGAGTGTTGTTCATCCGCAGCTAGCTTGTTCCAGCTTTCCTGATCTGGAGTCATGTCGACTTTGTAGAGGAAGAGGATAATTCTAGCAAGCGCATTTCGACTTCCTCTACAATTCTCAGCAATCTTCTTCCCAGCTTTTTCCATTTCTGGATCGATCTCCTTCCCGTACGTAAACATCAACATTCGAAGAAAATCCCAAAAGAAGTCACCAAATAGCATCGGCATTTCGTGAATATAAAAACTTTTTGCAAATTGGGTAACTTCGATGTGCCCCGTGGTCAGCACGATTAGGCTCCCATTGTGTTGCTCTGGAAATGAGTTTTTCAACTCATCCCAAACCTCAACGTCGTCTACATCATCCAACACAATCATGTATCTCCGACCCTTCAACCTCGCATACAAATCCTTCCTCAATTTCTCCATATCATGATTATCAACTCGTGCTTGATCATCTACTTGGGCGATGATATTTGTGAGAATTTCAGTGATTTGATAGTTTCTGCCTACGGTCACCCACGCCCCGCAGTCGAAGGGCTCTTCTTTTGCGACGAATATATCGTCGAAAAGGGCTTTTGCGGTGATGCTTCTGAGAGAGCCTCTCTTTCCGACGTGGGAGTAAACCCCGAAATCGTAGGGCCTCAGTGGTTTGAGCAGGCCTTCTTTCATTTCCGCTAACTCATTGGATAATCCTATCATTTCAGAGCCGAGATCGTTATATGTTGAAACGGCTGCATCATCATCATCATCATCATCTTCTTCTTCTTCATCTTCGTCTAGTGGCGGGTGATTTTGGGTGAAGTCGTTCTTTATTTGCGTCATGGTTTCGACAAAGGAATATATCTCTTCGGGTGGAGAGAGAAGGTGATTGGATTCGAGGGCGTCTTCCGCTTTTTGTACGGCTTCTGTGATTTTGGCATCCAAAGCGTTCCATCTCTTGCAGTTGCTTTGGTAGAATTCGTTGAGAAATTCTTGCAAGGATGTGATCTCTATGGATGCAAATTCAAGGATTTCTCGACTCAAAGAGGAAATGGGAGTGTGAGAAGAGTTAAGAAGGCGATGTATCGTTTGCTTCAGAGAAATCACAGCTGCATATGCCATCTCTCCTTAGCTAACAGCTAACTGACTTTGAAATTTTTCTGTATATGAAATAATAGTAGTACTAATGCAAATCAAGATAAAAGAAAAAAACAAAAATAATAAATACTCTTTTTATTCCACCATACACAAGTCAAATCACTCATTTTAGATGGGATATTATAAAAAAAATCTCGATTACAGTGGTTGAAGGGAGTAATATTATATTTCCGTTTCTCTTACTTTATTTTCTCATTTATTTTATTTTCTTATTTACTTCTTTATTTTTTTCTCTCTTATTTTACTATTTTTTCCATTTAATTCTTTAAATATTAATTTCTTAAATTTTATTCCTAAAAAAGCGTAAGCAAGACGAAGAGAGTACTATCGAAATTGAAGGCAAAAGAATAAAATCCACTATTTATAAGTAGATAGCAAATTCTAAAAACTTATAAATATATAAATTAAAACTATAAAAAAGCTCAAAATAAACAAAAAAAAATTTATGTCTTATCGCCAAAAGCCATCACACCTCACGCTACATTAATAAATTTTTTTATGTCTGTTTCGCTAACGTCATTCAAATTTCAAATTATTTTGACATCGTCAATATTTTCAACATTGTCGGCCTCGTTTACTTAGAGCATCATTAACGCTCGGGGCCGGGCTGCAAAAAGCGAGTCCCGGGCGATCTTGGCGTTGGAGGGGGAGGAGTTGCGGCCTGGGCCGGTCCCGGGGCCGCAGTTGCGGCCTGGGGACGCTCCCGGGGTCCGGCCCGGCCCGGCGATGGAGGGAGAGGTGCCGTGACGGAGCTGCAATTTTTGCATTTGGAAGAGGGAGGAAGAGGAAGAAGAGGGAGAGGGAGAGGGAGAGGGAGAGGGAGAGGGGCGACGGAGCCCAATTTTCTGATTTCTTTTGCATTTAGAAGAGGCAGGGGGAGAGGAAGAGGGAGAGAGAGAGGGGCGACAGATCAATTTTCTAATTTTTAATTTTTTTGCATTTTTTTTAATATTTCTTTGTGTTATAATTTTTAGTTTATAATTTATTATTTTTGAATTAAAAATGAATTTCTCGTGTTATAATTGTACAACGTTTTCAATTTTTACACGTAAAATAGGTCGAACTTGTGAATAGTGCAATTTATTAGTTGTGGCCCGGGTTGGGGCCTGCAGGGTTAAAGCAGTTGTGGCCTGGGACTCAAATTTAGGGGAATGATGACATGGAGGGGACTTGGGGCCTGAATCCAGGCCGGGGTTAATGATGCTCTTAAACTTCATTAGTATAATTGCCTTTCTTGGAGTACTACTCCCTCCTATTATATGTTTTTCTCTCTTTACTCTTTTTTTTTTACCATACTCCATTCTCTCTTTACTTAACAAGTACTGCTAAACAACATTTCCTTAAATCATGCGCTCAAAAAGAGTGGCTCACTGGAAATGAGATGAGGTGCGCATTTTTTTAATTATAATTAACTTATCAACGTAATAAATGAAGTAGAGGTAATTAAATAAAATTATAAGGAAAATAAAGAAAATGTGAAAAGATTTTATGTTTTGAGTTTTGAAGCTGGCGCTTTCTTAAGTTTAACGTATGTGAAATAGTAGTAATAATAAACTAACAACGTTAGTGTCGCTCTGACGTATGGATGTGGCAATATAAAATAGTGTTAGTGGATATAGTGTTTTAATAGTGCTATAAGTTGTAAATAACTTGATGTATATGAGTAATAAATTGTGATAACTTTCTATAAATGGAAATGCTCATATTTTTATAGGAAAAACGAAAAAATGAAAAGTGCACATATTTTTATGTGACGGAGGGAGTATAGTTTTTTTTACCAAAATTTAGAAAGTATAAAAACAATGTTTGAAATGTTAAATTATAGAACTAAATTTTTTTAAAAATAAAAAAATGATACTTATATCATCATCATTCATTTCAAGTTATGTCCTAAGTTTTAATAAGATAATTTATTAAAATATAATATACAAATTATTCAAAATCTTATTTGGATATAATAGATATCAAAATAATTACTTTACTATATTTGAAATAAACAAATAAAGAATAAATTCTGAGACTAATTTAAAATTAGAATTAATTATCTATAATAGAAAGTGATGTCAGCTAAGCTATTTAAATTTACCTAGTAAATGGAGTACATGGAAAAACAAGAAAATTAAATGACTTCTAATTATTACCTCTCAGTCTCTCTCTCTCCTCGCCCACAACATGACGAGCATAAACTGAAAAAAAGCTTCTTCTTCCCCTCTCTTCATTCACGGTGGCTACGTCCACTGTGCCGCCTCCATATTCCAGACGTAGTCACTGCCTCACCGCTCATCTCTCTCTGCATGGAATAGGGGCGGATTCATGGATGCCGTAGGGTCGAAGGCAGCTTTCCGGTGGCACTCCGGAGACGGTGGTGGGGTCGGCCGACCCCACCCGACCCTACCTGGATCCGCCGCTGACTCCCTCTATTCGCGAATAAGAGTGTATTTTTTTTATTTTTGTCCGTTCACGAATAAGAGTCCCTATTCATTATTACTATAAATGGTAAAAAAAATATCAGATTCCACTAACTTAATCCACTCATGTATCATTTAAAACTAATATATGCATACATGTCCTTAAAACTAATACTCCCTCTGTCCCACTCAAGAAGATGTCCACATTATTGAGTGACACATGATTTTATGAGGAGTTGTTAGATGGAGTAAGTGGGGAGAAAAATGTAGTTCAATAGTTCAATGAGGAGATTAGAGAGTGATTTATTTCCAAATATAGAAAATGGACATCTTGAGTTAGACAAACTAAAAAGGAAAAGTGAACATCTTAAGTGGGACGGAGGTAGTATATGCATACAAGTAGGACTGATATTCCACTAAATTTCTTTCACTCACTTTTCTTCATATCTCTTAAAGCCCGTGTAAAAAAAGACTCATATTTACGAATGGAGATAGTAATTTTTATAAAATTAAATAAATTCTTTGGGTATTTGGAGAATGCCAATTGGGTATCAGTAACCCCATACCCAAAAAATAAGAAATTTATAAATCAGGTATTGAATATTCATTACCCGAATTTTCAGGTTTTGGGTGTCGTGTATCCGATACCCGATATTCATTTGGACAGCCCTAGTAGGAGTAAAGATAGAGTTGGACTTCATCTTCAAGAAAAGCAATTTGAAAACACGTATACGAGCTTTACAAACTTATTAACATGATCAAATCACTTTAGAACTTAACTGTTAAGATCATTTGTATTTACAATTAAATTTTATTAGATCCATTTGATATGATCAGGGAGGTCAATCAAATCAACTTGCTCCCGTTCGGACAAACCTATCAGCTCGTCTGGTTATTTGGATAATAGTTATTTTGGTTATAAGTTTTTCTACGTATTAATTCTCAATCCAAATCCCGAACATTGTATTTTTGGATTAACTCGTCAAACCAATCTGACTTAAAAAACATTATACCCACCTTTTTATGTACCATTTTCTATTAATAATTTTATATTTATAATAAGTGAATGCATATACAAATGAGTGTATTTTAACTTGAAACTAGTACAGTATATGTCATTTATAAAGTGACGCGAATACAATTTGTTTTCTAAATGTATTTTTATAAAAATTTTACATGTAATTTTCTATAATAAGTATAAAAATAAAATATAAATATAATAATGAATATAAATTTCAAATAATGAATTGAAATATATTTCCAAGTACATTTTAAAAAACAATATTTTGTTGACCTTTAAAATGTTACTAAAGTAAGCAAATCTGAATAAAATTAAAATAAAAAAAATCAAATCCGGGGACTGCATCCGCAACTGACCACCCTGCAATAGCACCTGGTCAACCGCGGCTAATTTTTCAGCGGTCGCGTGCAATAGCACCGATAAACTCGCTGAGCCCGTCGGCAGGTTTATCGGCGGCTATTATGAGTGCCCTCACTTTATGCAATATACATTTGTACAATTGTACATACTTCTAATTTTGTATTTGTATACCTCATTGTGTTTAGTTGTTTTAGACTTTTACATGTGTATGAATGAATAAGTCTGTTGAGTGTTTTATAGATATATTCGGATTTATGTTTTCTTGACATTTTTATGAAATTTTGAAATTTTGATACTTCGATTTAGATTGGTTTTCATAGCTAGGTTTATATTTTTTAGACAATTCAAATTTATTTGGATTTACTTTTTATGAACTTTTGAATTTCCAAATCGGATCATATTAGACAAAATTCCAAATATTTACCCCTACTTCAATACTTATGCTATTCAAATTGATATCATAAGAAGTCTTAATTGGGGATACAAACTGTATATACTTGTTAAAATAATTGGATATATATACAAACTGAAACTGTTTAGACTTGTTAAAATAATATTTCAATGTGAAAACGTCCTTGGCGTCTTTCACTTTAACATCGCGTAGTGTCTATTTATAAACTTCAAGAAAGATTAAAGAACAGTAAATCAAATAGTAACTCCAAATACAAGCGAATGGGTACTGCCAAATGGAATTCCACAATTTCCGCAAACTGTAGTTTTGGATATAAAAATATGGTCGGATATTGCCATTTGCCACACTATTTATTGACAGATTTCGGAAAAACTGGCTCAATTCGCATGCCTTTCGAAACATTTTGTTAACTTCATTGATCTTTCGAAATATGGGATCGTGGCGTGTGAATTTTTCGGAATATGAGATTTTTGTATTATTTCTATTATAATATTTACAAATTAACCAAATTACCCCTAATATTTAGGGTATAATTTAATTTTTTTAACTCCAATTTTATAAATTACCACTACCGCCTCCACCCACATTCTCCTCCTCCCCTTCGTTACCGTCCACCCTTTCTCTCCCATGATCCATCTAAAAGAAATTCAATTAGAAAAACTCAAATTCCTCCTTCGTCTTAACACGATTGCGTCCTCTGTCCGGCACACTAGATTCTCGACCTCCTCTCTTTTCCCTTTCTATCTCCTCTCTCAAAAGAAGATCTCGACGCCTCTTCTTTTCGTTACGGGTTGCCTGCTGTCCTCCAAGGGCAGCTGCTACTGCTGTCCGCAGTAGTCAAACCGCCGCCGTCGCAAGTCGCCGTTGGCTCCAGCAGGCGTATATTACAGCTGCTGCCCGGTGCCATTCCAACTCGGGCTGCCTCATTTTTCCCAGTTAAATTCTTAATTCAATTCTGTGTTCTTTAAGGTTTGATTTAATTTGCAGAATACATGAAAGCAAATACATAAAATAAAATTGAAATTGGATGGTGAGACCTTTACCGTTAGGTCAGTTAGATTAGCAAATGGTTTATGCAATTGTGAAGGAATTTGGCCTTGGTGGGCGGAAGAATTGAAATGGGCGTTTTCCGCCATGAGAGCGTGGGAGGGTTTGGAGCTAGAGATGGTGATTGCGGAAAGGTGGCTGATGGAATAAAATAAATAAAAAATTGTGTTAAAAAATATGAGGGATAATTTGGTTAGTTGTTAAATATAGTGAAAGAAATAATATGAAAAAGAAGTAAAAATACAAGAAAATTCGAAAATCCCATATTCTGAAAAATTCGCACGCCATGATTCCATATTTCGAAAGGTCAACGAATTTAACAACAAATTTCGAAAGGCCTGCGAATTGAGGCATTTTTCCGAAATTTCTCCTATTTATTTGAGTAAAACAGAAAGAGACGAAGGGAATTAGTAGTATATTATTTTCATAATATAGTTTGTGACATTTAGGAAAAAATGTGTTTGAACTTTGAACGTAAGTCAATTCAAACATTTCGGATAATTAACATATTGAGACTATAATGAATTATGAAATTATTTTTTATTTGGATTTAGATAAGTACACGCACATAATTAGCTAATAATTATTTAGGTCACATACCCAATAATATAATAAATCATATTTGATTAATATTTAGATAATTTTATAAATTGAATTGATTAAATTGAATAATTAGCTAATAATAGTACTCCATCTGTCCATTAAAAATAGTTATTTGGATAAATGACATATATTTTAATGAGAAATTTGTAAAATAGTTGAGTAAATGAAAAAAGTGGATTAAATATAAGAGATAAAGAGAAAAATAAATAAAATAATGTATTAATAATTTGATAGAAACTTTCCAATTTTGTATGAATTATTTTTCTTGAACATCTTGAAATGGAAGATAAGAATAATTTTGATAGATAAAAGGAATATATAAATTTGAGACGAGCATGAATGCTTAAATAACTGTAGATATACTATAAAGTGATATGAAAAAGTGCGTAATAGTTGAATATTGAATTCATTGTGATCCATGAGATAATATTCCTTTAACTTGAATACAATTATTTAGATACCACAATAGGAGCATATATTATGCAAATAAATCTACCTATTACATACCATATCAAGAAGTTGTTGTCCCATTGACTTGAATGTGCAACAGCAACACACATGTATGTAGAGCCCACGTCGGATAGATTGATTTACACACGTGTTGAATAGCCGCGTGTCCCTTTTTTCAATAAATTAATTTTAATTTTTCACCTCGCCGCTTCTAGAGACCACACTGACTACGACAAGTGTTAGACGTCCTCCCCTTTCCAAACTAGATTCCACGTCGTTTCGTTTCGTCCCCGCATTTATATGCGATAATCTTTATCCCCGATTCCCCCACCATTTTTTGACATAAAAAACAAAAACCCAACCTCTCAATGCCACCCTATTTTGAGACCTAATTTTGGGGGAAAATGGGGAGGAGGAAGCTCGAGATCAAGCGAATCGAAGATAAGAGCTCGCGCCAGGTCACCTTCTCCAAGCGCCGGAATGGATTGTTTAAAAAGGCCAAGGAGCTATCGGTGCTCTGCGACCTCGACATCGCTGCCATTATCTACTCTTGCCGGGGGAAGCCTTACCACTTCTGCAGCACCAACAGGTTCCTATTTTATTTAAGCTCTATTTTCCATGGCTGAGTTTAGATCTCGTGCTTGAGTGATCACGATTGCCCGAAATAGTCTTAATTTAGCATAAAGGTGCCGCCTTCCATCATATTCTGATTTGCCCCCCCAAATATTTGTTTTTTTAAAAAAAACCTCATGTTTTGTCGTACAATTACTGTGGTTTAGTTTAACCTTATCTGGAACCGTGTGCATCGGAATTCGCTTCTAATTAGACTTTTCCCGACTTACGAATTGATTTTCTCTGAATATTTTAATTAATAGTAGAACTATAATGGTGGCGGTTACTTGTCGCTCAGAGAATTACTTAGCCTTGAAGTAAGAGACGTGCTTAGACTTAGTGGCTTTTGACTTAGGTGCTCTACTAATTTTAAGTGCAATCTCAAATCTACTTGGTAAACACACATGCTTTTAGCTAGCTGCTCATTTTCTATCCTAGCTTCCTTCTCAATAGTGCATGTGCATGTGAATAGTGTCTTTAACTAGTGCAAGAAAATGCATAAATTGATGCCCTTTAAAGTAGCCACCAACCCAACCACCAACCTTGTAGTTTCAGTTAGAGCTTTCACTTGGCAGGATGAGATTTGGTGACATGCAATAATGTTTAGAAATTTGAGATAAAATAGGCGAACTTAGCTCTTAGCAATTGCAATTGATATTCAACCTTTTCTTGTATGAACTTGTGTTTAATGAATATATACTGATAAGCATGATAGAGACTTTGTCTCTCGCAAAATGGCTTTTGGCAGGTTGATGCACTATTTATTAGTACTAAAAATACCTGCAAGTTTACAGGATAGAACTAGTATAGCTAAAGGTCAGTACCGGGATATCGAACACATGGAATAAGATTGCAACTGACTATCATATACTAAGCGTCATATACTATCTAGAGACACAGAGTTTTGGGTTTTGGTTTTATAAACTAGACATAAATATAAACAAATATAAAAACAAAATAATACAAAGCAGGCTAAAGAAAGTAGAGTTTTAGGATCCAACTACTACGACCTAGTGATGATTAATCTCACAGAACCTTTATCTTTATGTGTCTCCAGAATTATTAGGAAAGTCGCGCTTTTCAAATAAACCCTCTCTCAAGTGCACCTATCCAGTAGATTAGACTCTAACTATCAAAGTCTCCCTCCAGTAGATTAGATTCTAACTCCTTAAGTACCTAAGACTCAAGTCCTCACAAATGGTCTCCTCTCTCGAGTGCAGATAAACCTCTGTGTTGTACTCGTTCCTCTTACCACGTAAAACTAGCTATCTCTCGATTAATCTAGTTAAACGGACATAGTTCTAAAGTTGGCCAGACAAAAGAACAATAAAAGCACGAGAACGAACAAAACAATCACAAGAGCTAGGAAAATGTTCAATTCAATAAATCAAAACATGTTCATAATAGTTTTCACCAAAAAATCTAAAAATGATATTTAACTACTCATAGACAAGTAGTAAAATCAATAATAAAAGTACTAGACATGAAAGAAATTGATAAAACCCAAGGTTGAATCTTCAATCTTCAGTCTTCTCTCGCCTGGATCTGCAGAGCTCCGCTCCAATGGAAGATGGAAGATGGATGAATTATGTATGGAATATGGAATGGAAGAAAGTGTAGAGAGAGAGAGTAAGATTAGAGGCTCTGAGATTGGGATTATGAATTAGGTTTATGAGTATTTATAGGCTAGAAAAAGGGTTAGTCTTGGTTATTTTCGTGCCCTATAAGAATGAGGGAGATTTGGTTTCACAATTTAATAATTTATTCTCTTTCTTGAATTTCCGCCCAAATTTCCGTCAGCTTTGACTGCATTGCGCAATGTTCGTAGAATTGTAATAACTTTCTCTACAGAACTCCGATTTAGACGTTTAAGGTATCCACGCGAAGCTCTTTCGAAGACGAAGAGAATGACATGTAGTGAGCACTGATTGGACTTCAAACTTGCTGGCAGAATGAGCTCGAACAGAGGCTGCTACACCTTGGCCTTTTTGCATCTTTTTTCAATCTTTTTCTATCATTTATCAACAAAGACATTCAAAATACGAAATGTATAATATATGCAATTTAAGAACATAATTTGCATGATTGACATTTAAAACTAGTCAAACCTAGCCCTTAAAAAAATACAAAATCCGTGTTTGTCACAGGTCTACTCTTGTTAAGGATTAGAAGGCATTTTAGGCTCCTCCGAGGGAATATACATAACACATCAGAGATTACTTATTAATCAGCTTATTACTCACTTTAGATTGCCCGAGGCCACGGTAAAATAGGCGATAAGGGCAAGGTGCTTAGTTATAGTCCAATCTCATTTGAATTGTGTCACCTATACCTGTGTGTTGGTGTTGGTTCATGTCCATCAACAACCAAAACCTTTTGTCATTGGTGAATTTGGAATGGTGATTAGTTACTATTATTTATGTCGATTTAGTTTTCTTCTGTAATGAGTAGCTCCTGGTAATACTACACATAGACAATTAATATATGCGCACACATGCGTTACTATTTCATTTGGGTGATTATGAAAGCCTTCATTTAGTTTATGTTTACTAGCTATATCCTTTGTGGCTGTTATTACATTGCATGCATTTTTGTTTGCCTTCGTTTAGTTTATCATTTAATTTTGATATATTCGCTTTTCTTTAGTGATATTGCATGCACCAGTTTTGTCCACTTCTTGTTTTGTGCTGAAAACAATGTCTAATGATTTTATTCTAAAATATTAGTGTTCATATAATATCAACACAGTAGTTATTGTACTTATAGTAACGTATGACCTTTCAACAAATTTGCAACTTTAAAAGATATTTGAGACTGTTCCAGTGAAGTCCTACGATTTGACTTTTTAGCAGATGCTATAACTAATTTTTCCTACAAGCACAAGATTGATGGAGAATAAAAATATCGTTTTTTGATGACGTGGAATATATTTTCTACCTAATGATAAATTGGGATAACTTTACATAAATAATAAACAAGAAGTAAAACTATATATTCTTGTTTAATCTTCTTCATTTTATGTCATTAAGGTTGTACACTTATAAAGATCAGAAGTTTTTGCTATGTACATACAAACATCACAAACAAAGGGTGGGTCCATTCAGTGCTAGGGTAAGCACCCAAAACAAAAAATTGTCTTGTGCTTTATGATCTATATATATTTTATTTTAGCTTTCTTAAAACTAACTATTTTGCCTCCACTCTACACCCAAAATTACATTTTTGTACCACAAGTTTTCAAACTGCGGAAAAAACCAAACTTGACAACTTCGGTATGTAATAAAAAAAATTTACCCTTGTTGGAACGTTTTGACTTTTAAGGATCATTTCTATATTGCGATGCATTGAAAGGTTGTACGTTATACATGAGTTACATGACATAAAAAGAACGATTAAGGTATTCCATTAAGGACGTTAATTTTTGTTTTCTAAATACATCACCCATGACCCATGCTTTAAAAAGTATCCCCATTCTTGGCGTCTCAACAAAAATTAAGGGGCACAATTTGAAACATCTTAGAAACCCAAAATATTGATACATATAGTTGATAAATTTGTCCTTCTTAAGGACGCTTTTCCTTGTGCCCTAAATTTTGGCCATTTTTCAACATTTTTCAACGCCAGAAATTGCGTTTCCTTATAAGATAGTGTTTGTTTTTGTGTTATCCTTTATATATTTTCAATCATAGTTATCTTTGTATTTATTCAAAAATTATAGAGAAACATGGTAGAACATATAGATATTTATTCTAAAGTTACTACATAGTGCACTTATCTTTACAAACATAGGTAATCTTTGTATTTATTCAGAACACAAATAGTTGGAATTATAGAGAAACATAGTTATTTTGCATAGATTTTAGGTGTGTAATATGGCTAGTCCCAAGGCTATAAGGCTATAGAATGAATAAATAAAACATGGATGTTGCTTTGATATATTTTCGGGTGAAATTCATTATTTAAATGAGTAGCATAAAGTCATAAACTGGCCATTACTCTCAGTTTGATTGTGAGCAAATTGTTAGTTGAAATAGCTTGAAATTATTAACTTTGTATAACTAATTTATACTTTAATTTCTAATTAAATATCTATACATTTTGTTTTTTATAAAAAATTATAAACTAACTAAAAGTATTATATCTTCATGCTCTTAGGTCTAGTCTGAACATAAGAGGATGTGTATTTACTTTAATGATTTCATCGTATTTCATTTGTTAATTTAAATCTATTTAGAAAACTCATTTAGTTCGATTAAGCTTATTAGCCTTAATATGTAGGTAAATATAGCTGGTGCTAGCTTGATAATAAAATATAAAGCATGTTTTAGATTTTTTTTCATGGTAAAGTCTAGGTTTAATCTTCCAATAACAAAATCCATGTTGATAGGTTATGGAGGAGAAAATCAAAATAGTAACATATACTAGTATTAAAGTATAAAATTTTTGGAAAATGGGCCTTCACATGCATTTGACAATTTTGTATAAGTGTCCCAAATAGTAAACAACCAACCAAACAACAATACTAGTTAGAGTCGCCACATTTAAAATTAGGATCCTCTTATATAATCAATTGATCTTTTCTAATCCTTCAATCTTTGGAACTAGCTATTCCATAAAATGTTCTAATCCAAAAACTCTATTAGAACATACCCTATTCAAATCCACTTAGAAGTTTGCATATTTGAGATATTTTATAGTTTAGAGTTATTCGAATTATTTTCTATATAAGCTCTGGCTGGATACCTCCAGTCTTGAATACAGTTTAAGCAAAACAAGCCATTCCGTTCACACCCGCATTATTTAACCTTCTAATAAAACTCTCGAAAATCAAGCTCCTTAAACTAACTCTTTCATTACCACTTCTCTAATCCACACAAAAGCACGATTCGTAAATGATTTCTAATGACCATGCCTCCTATTCAAAATTGCTTATTGCGTAGTAATTTATTATTTGAGATCCTTATAATATAGCTGTCTGCATAGCAGAACATATCGGTTGATAAAATAATTTAATAAATTTAGTATTAATATATATATACATATAGAATAATTAATAGTATAAAGTTCAAAATTAGGAAGCTTATTATCTTAAATCTCAGCATAATAATTAGGACATAATGTCTAATCATTTAAGTTTTGCCACAACAATTAAAACATAAAGTAGTAAACCATTGTATATTATGCCTAAATTCAAATCTTCCTCAATCCTTGTCATCTTTAACATAGTCATTCTCACCTCTTTGTTATCATTGGTATCCAATGAAACGAATCCCTCTTCCACTTCTCCTTTGATGCATCAATATTCCCAACTTGTTCTTGCTCAAGTTCTCCATCATCCATTTCTTCATCATGCCCTTTATTTTCAACTATCGCTCCGTTTTGCATTTTTGTTTTGTAATGTGGATATGGTTCATGTGTCTTTACTAGAACCTTTAACACAACTTGATATAGGAGACTCTTTTCTTAGACTTATTATGCATACTAGGTTCTCTAGCCCTTGAAGAGCGAAGCTTCATAGATAGTATTCCAATCAAGTGAATCATCTTATTCCTCTCATACCCAAATAATAAACTTCACTAATTTTGAAATTACCATGAATATGAATGGACTTAGTTTTATGTTTCTTACCAGGAGCTATGTTTTTCCTTTGTTGTTGTGCAAAGAAGCTACCAAAGAAGTTGTTAATGAAATGAAGCAATAAAGATGACATTGTTTTCAACTTAGTGCTTGCAAGGAAAAGATAGCATGATGGCCACTTACTCCACCATTTCATGACTGCCACAATGTTAATTCCACCTTATACTAGTCCTTTGGAACTGTCGTAACAACCTTGTAACAACTAGCGACCTCCACTTCCTTCAACTCAGCAATCTCATCTTTGTAATTGCCTCAATGTTGCGAATAAAGGCACCCCCTCCCAAAAAAATAGCCTTGTCCACAAAGCTAAAAAATTGGACTTGAAATCAAACCTTCTCTAGGATCTTCTAAGTCGGTATCCTCCGATCCTATGTTGCCGACGTCATGGAACGTTTCGCTATTCTCAACATTGTCCTCCCGAACTAAAACTTGCAATGTTTTTAGCGGACATCAAAGGGTTGGACCAATCTTTAACCCACTTTTGAAACAAGTCCCCACGGCGATGTCTTTCCAAACTCTTCATTTGAAATATTTTGGAATGAGGGTATGCAGTGTAAAGGTCGTCGTACTTTGATTCACCTTCAAAAAGTTCACCCTCGGACCCATGAACGTAGCCATGTTGCCGTTCATAGGATAGGATGGAGGTTGAGGTAGATGTAGCTTAACGATGGGGTATGGCCATCGCCCGGGGGTGCGTACACGGAGGGATTGTCAAGGAAGTCTTTGGATGCATCTGAGTAGCTTTAGATATTTGTATATTTCATTTTGTAACTGTTTTTGGGGTTTGAGATTCCCAAGAAATAACCAACGTATTGCTGGTATGTTAGCTCTGGAAGCTGAGGTAATAGTATATCAAAAACCGCTATTTACTCGTTCAAGGATCCATCCTATGTAGTGGCACGTCATGTTTCATAGGCGTTCAAAGTGAAACTCATTTCAAACTACTTTTGGAGTTCACGTGCAATGTCTTCCCAAGTAAGCAATGGCGAAAGACATAGAAGCATTTTAATCCATGCCAGTCCGGATAGAAAAATTAGCACCACATGCATGCCAAGTGTTGTGCAAAGTGGTATTGTTCGGCCCTCGCTATCAAAGAGATCATGTCACTTTCATTGAACGTCGGCAACTCCATATTTGAGTGTAATGAAAATTGAATTTCAGCACTGTCTTTTCCCATTTTCGTGGAATGACTTGAACATTTGAGAACAACAGGTCCGGGTGTGTTCATGATTAGTTCCCTAAACTCTCAGAATTGCTCTAAAAATGGTGGTTATGTTCAGCTCTGCCTTTCTCTGACTATTCGACTTGCTCATTCATGCGCGTCGCTATTTCTTTCCACATTCACCGCACAATTTTCTACTGAGAGAAAGGGCCGTGGGTGGAGGCACCACTGACAGAAAGGCTCCGATACATATCTCAGTTTGAGCGAGATACAGAGGAAGGGTTGCTGTTTACGACTTGTGATTTCAGACAGAGATAATCGCGAATCTCGATCCCTATTTTAATTTTTATTTTAATTTTCAATTTCTGATTGATAGATGGATCAAGGATTTCTGGATATTTACCCATAGACTGCACTATTATTTAACTTAATCTGTTATAAATCTTGCATGTTAACTTGTGTCTTTTGGTGTTTTTAATGATATTCTCACTTCTCTGAAATTAAATTGCTATCCAGCTTGACTGAGATTGTTCAACGGTATCATAATCGGGCTGAGACAGAAGCAGGTTGCTCCAGTCAAGTTGGTGAGTCACAGGTAAGCGATTCTGCCTATGAAATTAAAGTGGTTTAACCGTTTAGACCTCTGTTTTGGGTTTCTTTATTGGTAAAGCCAAAAACATATCTGCGGGTATGCATGCAAGCTGTGTATTCATCTTACCTCACATTAACGAACAGTTTGTGCAATATTACAAAGTTATCAAAACAAGTGGTCGTGCTGAAACATATAAACCCCCATACTTCAGTTTTTACCCTTCTGTCTCGTACACATGTATTTGCTTAGTCTCTGTGCCTTTCCTACACTGTTCTCGTTTTCTTTTTAACTTGCGGTTGTGTTTTTTTAAGCGAAATGGAAAAAAGTTGAATGAGCAGCTTTAGCATTTTCAGTTACTTCCCTTTTCTTATTCCTGCAAAAAAATTTCTTATCTCTTAGTATGTTTAATTTATCTTTGCCTGGAGCATGTATAGGAGTTTACATTCTTAGACTTCTATTTCAAGTTAGAATCTTTGGTAGTCTATACACAGGGTTACTTCTCAGTTTAAAGTGTTCAAAAATTTAATTGAGTTTTGTCAAGCTGTTGGCATTGCCCTCCTTGGAGGTGTGGCCTTCTCGAAGGTGTTTATCCTGTGATAGTTTTATACGAGTGTATTAATTTTAAGTCCTTTTCTATCTCTCCTCGGTGAGGGGTTTTGCTGTCTCTGTCTCTAAAGCTTATTGATCATTACCCCCCCCCCCCCAAAAAAAACTAAATTCTATCATTGTTCCTATATAGTAAGTTTGAAAAGTAAATACATGCATGAATGTTGAAGTCTGTGTATAAGATAGATAAGTATGGCATGTACCAATAATGTAGTGATTCCCTGTAGTCCAGCCGTAGATGAAAAAAAACTCCATATATTCATTTGTGTACATTGATTTTTTGTTGTATACTACCACATGTACACATAACTAGAGGGTATTGTAGTTTGTCCTAAAGTTTGGAACTTTCCATAAAACAACCCAAACTTTGAAAATACAAAAATATCTTGAACTTTCATGGAAGGTGAAATGGAAAATATAAATGTCAACTTCTATGGAGCTTGGCCTGAACTTACACTTTTGCTTTGATCTATAACATGGAAGACTCGAAGTTGACATGTATGTAATGTGCAAATTCTGTAGAAGTTTTCTATTCCACCTTGTGCTGTTTCAAGTTTAGTAAACATCATATTTGAGATATGTTTATTTTCAATTTTTCATGTTAAAAAGACTTTGTTCAACTTCGGGTAGGTTAAAGAATATTAGATGTCAACTTCACCTTCAAATTTTCCACCTCATAGCTCAAAGCTTGAAATTTCAATGGCATGCAATTTTTGCAGCTCCCATGAAAGTTCATGACATTTATTGCATTTTCAAGTTCAATATCTTGCTATATTTGCCACTCCCATGAAAGTTCAAGACATTTTCTTGCATTTTCTAAAAATCTGGCTATTTTGCAACTTCCATGAAAATTCAATAGATATTTTGTTCTTTTTAAGGTTTGTGGCATTTTAATAATTCGCTCCAAAGTTCGGACCATAATCAAAATGGACATGTAATTATATGCCTATGACATGTCATTAGACAATCTTCATTCTAAAATGCACATGTTTATAGTATAGCTTATGTAACCATGTGTACAACATAGTAAATGTATTTATGTTTACAAAGATTTGTAAATGTACATAAGAAGTACATATAAATGTAAATAGATATATGTATGCAGCATATGCTTAGTTTGATTACTTTTTCTGTAGAATTGTTTGCATTTTATACAGTAGTAGTCATTATTTTTTATGAAGATAGTATTATGTATGGGTAGTTCTTTCCAGCTTTTGTGCGTTTATAAATACATACACACCAGGCCATTATTTTCTGATTCATAGACCAATTATCTACCTTTAGTTCTCGGAGTTTATTCTACCGTTCCTGCAAATTTCCTAGTATTTGGTTCTCGATATTTTCTAATCTCCCTTACTAAATTTCAGAATAGAACGTAGTAAGAATCTTTTTTTTCCCTTTATATGTTGTAAATCCATGTCAATTAGTCTCTAAAAATCAGTTTAGGGTGGTGATGGTATGCCTAAAACTCAATGAATCATGAAGGATTTTCTGTTTTCATGTCAGGCTCAATATTCAAAATACTCGCGTTTCCTCAATTGTCAAGAGCTTCTTCAAATTGTGGAAAGGCAGACAGTTCATCCCTCTACTTCACTTTCTTAAGTTTGCATTTAGTGGCTTGGCTACAATAACTCATCTTGTCTTTGCAGGGAGCTCGACAAGCCATGCGTTGATGACCTCAGCGTCACCGACTTTGTACATCTGGAGGAACAGTTTGAAACTGCACTACTACAGACCCGAGCAACTAAGGTACCTAACTTGACTTTCATACCCATCTGAACTATCAAATCATCCCATCTTTTTTCTTTTTGCTATCAGCCTTACTTGGCTTTTGGAAGCCAATTGTACCAACCATGAGTAGGCAACTAAGGTACCTAACTAGACTTTAATTTCATGCTCATCTCAAATATAAAAAAATCCCATCTTTTTCTTTTTGCCAAAAGTTATCAGTCTTACTTGGCCCTTTGGAAGCCATTTGTATTAACTATGACTAGGCAGATATAGCAATAGGCCACTGTGTTATGTTATGCCCAATTACATGAAAAGTAGATAAAGAGTAGTTGAGTGAGCTTAAAATCTTGGCTAAACCGATTGATTCTCCAACCTTTAACATGCCAGAGGTGGGACCAGGAGGCCTAGGAAAGAATTAAAGAAAAGTTTTCAATGAATTAAGTGGGGAATAGACAGAGTAGGAATGAGTCCAGTAAGAAAGGTTAATTGTGTTGATTTTTTCCATAAAAAAATGACTTAAATACAATGGAACTGCCAAAAAAGAAATAACTCAACTACAGTGAGATGAAACGGAAGGAGTATAATACTCTAAGATTTAGAGAAGTTTTGTTCTGTCTTATGATCAATTTGCCAGTTTTGCCTATGGAGTAAGGCAGTCGGATGTCCTCCTTGCAAGAGACCACCTCTTAGTGGACTTAGTTGAGTTTATCTACAGATTTATGTTAGGGTGTCGTTTTCCTTTGATGCTCTATTCACTTTTATTTATTTATTTCGTGTTTAATAGTTTTATATGATAAGTAATTGTGTTGGTTGTGCAGACAAATTTGCTTCTGGAGTCTTTATCTAGCCTTCAGGGAAAGGTAGACATTTCCATCTTGTAGTTTACACATGAACTGCATAAATCTTTGATAATTTCTAGGCAGAGCTATATCATCATTATAAATTGACTTGTGTATTCAAATGTGTATGAGGAGAAACTAGATGAAATTGCAGATCGAGATGTGTTCATAAAATACTACTCCCTCCGTCCCACAAGAATATACACTTTGAATTATTAATGCAAAATTGGTAAAGTAAGAAAGAGGTAGAGAGAAAAAGTAATTAAAGTATGGTTCTAAATTTAGAAAGTACATATTCCTGGGTGGGATGGAGGGAGAAAATCAGAGGCACTTACCTTAATAAATGTATTGATGTGAGAACAGGAGAAGCTGCTGGAGGAAGAGAATAAAATGCTGCAGGAGAAGGTAGGTATATAAGTAGATAAGTAGAAAGAGTAGATGGTAAAAGTGGTGATTATAACTGTTTGATACTCACTGGCGACAGATTTGTGCGAGCAAGACGAAGACGGCGAAGAAGACGCTGGCCTTTGATCTGAATGCGTTGCCGGGGGGCGAAACTGAGTGATTAGCTCTGGCTCTCAGAATGTAGCAATTCAAGAAGATATGAAGTAATTCTTGTGTGCATTACTATTTATCATATATCATCATACAACAAGCACAATAAATATTTCTCTTGCTCGTTTATCACATTCTGAAAGCCAGAGCTAATCAAACATTTTCCTCTTTTCTCCACGTTTTCATAAGCATGAATGAAACACACGCATATACACATAAATGTAACACACATATATCTACAGAGAGAGAGAGAGAGAGAGAGAGAGAGAGAGAGAGGGGGGGGGGTGCATCACCAGATCTCCATTTCCTTTACATTGGAAGGAAAGAAACTGTAATATCCTTGTTAAATAGAACTGAGATGTGAGACGTGGCGTGATGTAATTGGCACATAGAGTTCATCAAACAGTAGGTACGACGTAGCACCAACGCATGCACTACATGGCACTCTTATTCCTATTCAAAAAAAATAAATAAATGAATAGGTTTAATTTTAAATATATATTAGTATTAAATCATTTTGAAGGAAGGAAAAAGAATGAATGAATTAGTAGGTGAGATATACTGTTACCATGTCTGACAGTAGTTATGGGTAGTGGTATTAAATTTTGAGATTAAATGAGGTTTTTTTAAATAAGTTATTTTTTTGGTACGAGTTCTCCCAAGTATATGGTAATATCTATTCTCAGCTTGAATAAATTAAAGGTTGAATATGTAGTCCAGTATGTTACTGTGCATGAAGGTGTGTATTAAAAGTTGGTAAGTAGTACTAAAAGAAACATATAACGAGAACGTAGTACATACGTGGTCGAATCTATTTACGGAGTGTATGTGATTTGATAAGTGTGCCCACTTCACCGATAAAACTTTGAATCGCGTGTACGCATGAATATGCAATTTAATATAATTATATACTTAAATAAATACAAATGAGCAAAATAAAAAACCCATAATACAAATATATTAAAGTATGTGTAAAATATATAAAAGAATTTAGTTAATTTCAGTTCGGTTTCATTGTTTAGAAAACATGTTCTCCCACTGGAAAATAATGTGGATAAGTATAACCATAAAATATTAGAGCCAATTGGCATCGATGAGGTGCATGGGATTTGGCGAGATGTGATTGGCCAATTCATCGACATGTTGTCGGATCCAAGCGGTGACAACATAATTTACTTTGAAACTCTCATCAAACCAATGCATATCGATAAGCACTTCTTTATTCCAAATTTCAATATGAATCTCATATTCGCTTCATTTTTCATTTCTCATATTTTACTCATCCCTTTTCTTAGATTGGGCTTGACTCCTTTCAGAATTTACAAACTAGTCCCATAAATTCTATTGGTAACTCAGGCCCATTAAAATCAAGCCCGTTTCCAAGTTGCACCTTAGTTTGGTGCGAATCAGGCCCATAACACCTGTTAAAGGACCGGACCAGGTCGGAGCTTTACTTTCTTGTTGTACGGCAAAACATGAAGGCCAATTTGACCCCTATTCAAAATAACTTGTTTAGATACAAATATTATTAAAAATATTTTAAACTCGACTATAAATTATAGAGCTGCACTTACTTATGCTAATTAGCATAACAAATTAGATGGAGATAAATCTTAATATTTCACATTTTCACCCTCATACTATAAGTATAACTTATTATCCTTGCAATACAACATGAATTTTCAGCTTCAAAAGTTTACACTAAAAACTTAAAAGTAGCTCAAAAGTTTACACTAAAAACTTAAAAGTAGCTCTCCCCTCAGCCTTTGCTTTAGTTATACCAAGCTTTTTGGTCTCTTTCTATCATGATAAAATTCACCCAACTACACTAAGAGCACCAAAGGAAGAGGTAATGGAAAGAGAGAAATAACTAAAGTACTATACTAAATTTATTCTTCCTATCATAAAATTTAACTCATTCGCTAATAGGAAATATATTTAAGAAGGTATCATACCTTCTTCAGTTTTGAAGAAATATAATGTAGTAGAAGTAGTATTTATTTCTTCTCCACATAAAAAGATAAATATGGTAATTATTTTTATTTACTTTTTCTTTAATATTTGAAAAAGGTATATTTACCTTTTGGAAAGGTAAATAAAAATATACCTTATGTTTTTTTACGAGAATTTATAACTAAAAAGGCACATAAATAGCCACATCGCTTCACAAATTATTATACATAGTGTTGACTCTTCTCAAACACAACTCCATTAAACCATGGCTACCTCCACTCTTCACAAGCTACTCTCAACTCTAGCCTTTCTCTCAACAATCTTCAACTTTCCGGCCAACACGACGTCGCAGGAGTGCCCGTATCCGTGTTACCCTCCTCCAATAAGCCCCGGAGAAAACCCTCCGGCGACCACAACTCCGCCATCTACCACTTTCTCCCCTCCGGCCCTCTCCAACAACCCTCCCGCCGGAATCTTCCCATACGATCCACCACCAACCTCTACTTACGGCGGCGCACAGCCGCCGCCGGAGCCTATAGTGCCGTGGTTTCCCTATTACTACCGGAAGCCACCACATCAAGATCAGTCTTCATCAACTGCTGCTCAAGCATCAACCACTATCTCATCGTTTTCTTTATTTCTGTTTTTTATTATTGTGCATTCAATTAATATTAGTAGCTTTTTTCGTTTGAGGCGTGTGATCATTCACACATAATTGTCAGTTTTTTTGTTCTTATATATTAATGAGATTGCTAGTGGGAGTAGTTTTTTATTTCATCTTTTCTTTCCATTGTGTTTGAATTGAATTTGTTTGTCATTTATGAAAATCAATTATGATCATTAGAATTGTATCATTTGTAGTTATTTGATTTTCTCAAAACAGATAAATTTTTTTAATCCGAGTAATAATCAATCGCTTGGATCAGTTTTTTTTAAGAAAATCGTAAATATAATTTTGTTAGTTTAATTATTAGTACTATATATAGTTGAGCATACGGACGAAGTAGGATTGAAGTATTAATGTAATTTATTGCACCGTAATTCGTTTAACAAAGAAAAGAGAAAGCGAATTAAAGCTACTATATGATGCCTATGGTTTTTATGACTTTGCAAATTCAAAGGCGAAACAACTTTTTAGAGCCCTACCCATTTATTCTTTACACAAAGAATGAATATTGATTTTCTGTATATTCTGCGTGGGCACTCTAATAGTGTGTTGAAAAAAAAACTTTAATAGTGTGTTGACTACTATAAGATACTACTGAAATATTAACCCATACAGCATCTCCAGGTGTACAGTGTATTGAGAATAATTAGTAATTAATGCAAAGAACATAATTACAATAATAACAAATTAAAAGGCAGTCAGTTGCCGAAAATAAAAGTGCAATTAATTTGCAATAACGACACCACCTTAGTACAAATAAAACACATGGTTTTACATAGAGCTGACAATTTTTGACACGACACGATAATCTGACACGAATCCGCACGAAATTATTGGGTTGGGATCAAGTCTTATTGGATCCGTGTCCTTATCGGGTTGACCCATTAAGAACCCGATAATTTCGGGTTGGGTTCGGGTCGGATGCAAGTCGGATACGGATAACCCATTAAGAATTAATATTATTATTTTTATTATTATTTAAAAAAATATATATTACTTTAATTTTTAAATTTCCTATAAATTAGGTTTAAATAGTATAAAACGAATTTTAATTGTGTAAAGTAGGTTAAAAATTAAGGTTTAATCGTGTAATATTAGGTTTTAATCGTGTAATGTCAGGTTCGGGTTGTTATCGTGTCGTGTCAACCCATATTATATCGTGTCGATAACGGGTTCGTGTCGGGTGCGAGTCGTGTTCGGATTTGAAGGTAGCAGGTCGGGTTCGTGTTCGGATTTATAGTTTTCTTAACAGGTCGGGTTCAGGTTAGGCCTTATTGGGTTGGGTCATTATCAGGTTGACCCGATAACGACCCAATCCGCACGATTTGCCCGCCCTAGTTTTACAGTTGAAAAAATAGAGTTGTAAATGCCATATTAAAAGGTCGTCAAGTTGTAATTAAAATGTTATAAAAGTTGTACTGATTACAAGTTAGGTAAATTTTATGTTATTTATGTCGATTAACACTAATACAAATAATACTATTTTAATTATCATTATGTAGATATAAAGTTCATGAAAAATATCTAGATATTTATTTTGGACTAATATCCATCACATTAGTTTGTGGTTTGGTTACTTCTAAATCTGGCTAAGATGTCCCTATCCTAGCTCATTTCAATTAATTATATATATCTTGAAATTTTTTATTTATTTATTTTGGTCGTTTGGTTTTACCGAATTGAATATTTATGGATTCATATTAGCAATCTTTGTGTTTGAAGTTGATGACGCGAATCGCCGTAATGTGCTTGCACCATACTTCCATATGCATAAAAAAGTAAGACTAATAATTCTCAATTTAGACTTTTGGTTTGCTAATATTTGTTAAGAAATTAATCCCAACACATTGGCCTGAAAAGGAAAAAAAGACCACAGCATTATTATCTTGCCGTAGCCTCTTTATCAACAAAAGAGAGGAAGGAAAATCAGAACCTTTTTTCCTTAATTTTGTTTAGTCTAATTTGTTTTTTCATAAAAATGTAGAGAACAAAATTAAAAGTGAGGCGCCTATATATCTTGCTATTTTAATTTTATTTTTATAGTAAAGGATATATATATATATATATATATATATATATATATATATATATATATATATATATATATATATATATATATAGGATTGTGATCAAGATAGAACCATTCTTAAACGTAGAACCATTCTTAAACGTAGAACAAATGTCAAACGGAGGTCGTTAGATCTTTTAATCCAATGGTGTTGATTTGCACAACAACTTCCCATTACAACCAAAACTATTATTAATGGGTGAATGCAGATAAGTGAAAAATAAAGCATGCATGGACTCTTCTTCGTTTCATTCATTCTTCCATCAACATGTGAGTTTTTTCACATGTTGAGTCCGGAATGTCGTGAAAACATAGTCTAATATGTATGATTTTTAATCTTGACCGTCATTTTTTCCTCATCCAATGAATAAAATATGTAGAGTTCTAGGTTCTATACTTAAGAATGGTTCTATCTTTAACGCAACCCTATATATATATATATATATAGGGAGATGATCAAAATAAGTATGTGTTTAAATCCAGAAATGCAGCCCAAATCTCAGCCCTAGGATTAGATGATCTAATGGTCAATAATTAACTAAAAATACGGAAGGTCATAATTAAGCAGTTTTAGGTCATATTATAAGATTTGAGTTTAATGTCATCTTAAGATCATTTTAGGTCATACTTGGTTAATATGACCTAAAAATACACTAATCATGACCTAAAAATGCCCTACGCATGATATTGTTCTGCGTTTCTGTATTTAAATCTTGTTTTCATAGATCAAAGCCATATATATATATATATATAGGGGTGCATTATAATGATAACCACAATTTCCGTAATAACCCTATAACTAAATCTGGACCACACATTTTTAAAATCACGTGGTCTAGATTCAAACTTAGCTTTCCTTCATAAAAAAGGCGCAGAGGGTAAATATGTCATTTCGCTTATTTAATTTCTGAATTTCGCTCATGATAAAATTTACGTATCCAAATTTCGCTCATTTAAATACGTAAAATCTTATTTCCCATGATATACAGATGTATGAGGTTCAGTTACACATATGTATGAGGTTCAGTTATACGTAAAATCTTATTTCCCATGATATACAAATTTCACTCATTTAAACACGTAAAATTTTATTTAAGTATCATTTTTATCATTTTATCATTTTATCAGTCAAAAGTATCATTTTATCAAGTCAGAGTATCATTATATCCGGCAAAACTATCATTCTATGAAATAAACCTAACATATATCATTTTATCATTTTATCAGTCAAAAGTATGATTTTATCAACTCAGAGTATCATTCTATCCGGCAAAACTATCATTCTATGCAATAAACCTAACATATATCATTTTATCAGTCAATCAAAAGTATCATTTTATCAACTCAGAGTATCATTCTATCCGGCAAAACTATCATTCTATACAATAAACCTAACATATATCATTTTATCATTTTATCAGTCAAAAGTATCATTTTATCAACTCAGAGTATCATTCTATCCGGCAAAACTATCATTCTATCCAATAAACCTAACATATATCATTTTATTATTTTATCATTTTATCAGTCAGTCAAAAGTATCATTTTATCAACTCAGAGTATCATTCTATCCGGCAAAACTATCATTCTAATGCAATAAACCTAACATATATCATTTTATCATTTTATCAGTCAAAAGTATCATTTTATCAACTCAGAGTATCATTCTATGCAATAAACCTAACATATATCATTTTATCATTTTATCAGTCAGTCAAAAGTATCATTTTATCAACTCAGAGTATCATTCTATCCGGCAAAACTATCATTCTATGCAATAAACCTAACATATATCATTTTATCATTTTATCAGTCAGTCAAAAGTATCATTTTATCAACTCAGAGTATCATTCTATCCGGCAAAACTGTCATTCTATGCAATAAACCTAACATATATCATTTTATCAGTTAGTCAAAAATACTCCCTCTGTCCCGGACTACTTGCACTTATTTCCTTTCTGGGCGTCCCAAGTTATTTGCACTCTTTCCATTTTTAGTAAAAATTATCACCTACAGCCGCAATTGTTGACTTTGCTATACACTCATTCCTTAATCTCCGTGCTGAAAAGGAAATGTGCGAGTAGTCCGGGACGGAGGGAGTATCATTTTATCAACTCAGAGTATCATTCTATCCGGCAAAACTATCATTCTATGCAATAAACCTAACATATATCATTTTATCATTTTATCACTAAGTCAAAAGTATCATTTTATCAACTTAGAGTATCATTCTATCCGGCAAAACTATCATTCTATGCAATAAACCTAACATATATCATTTTATCATTTTACGTGATATTTGGCGAAATTCAGAAATTAAATGAGAGAAATGACATATTATCATTTTATCAACTCAGAGTATCATTCTATCTGGTAAAACTATCATTTTATGCAATAAACCTAACATATATCATTTTATCATTTTACGTGATATTTGGTGAAATTCAGAAATTAAATGAGGGAAATGACATATTTACCCCGCGCTTTTTTTATGAAGTAAATCTAAATTTGAATCTGAACCACAAGATTAGAAAATATGTGTGGTCCAGATTTGGTTATAGGGTTATATATATATATATATATATATATATATATATATATATATATATAGTTGTGATCATATGATAACCCCTAAATCACGTAATAACCCTATAACCAATTCTGAACCACACATATTTTCTAATCTTGTGGTTGAGATTCAAACTTAGATTTACTTCATAAAAAAAAGCGCGGGGGTAAATATGTCATTTCCCTCATTTAATTTCTGAATTTCGGTTAATATCAGGTAAAATGATAAAATGATATATGTTAGGTTTATTGAATAGAATGATAATTTTGCCGGATAGAATGATACTCTGAGTTGATAAAATGATAATATGTCATTTCCCTCATTTAATTTCTGAATTTCGCCAAATATCACGTAAAATGATAAAATGATATATGTTAGGTTTATTGCATAGAATGATAGTTTTGCCGGATAGAATGATACTCTGAGTTGATAAAATGATACTTTTTGACTGACTGATAAAATGATATATGTTAGGTTTATTGCATAGAATGATAGTTTTGCCGGATAGAATGATACTCTGAGATGATAAAATGATACTTTTTGACTGACTGATAAAATGATAAAATGATATATGTTAGGTTTATTTCATAGAATGATAGTTTTGCCGGATAGAATGATACTCTGAGTTGATAAAATGATACTTTTGACTAACTGATAAAATGATATATGTTAGGTTTATTGCATAGAATGATAGTTTTGCCGGATAGAATGATACTCTGAGTTGATAAAATGATACTTTTGACTAATAAAATGATAAAATGATATATGTTAGGTTTATTGCATAGAATGATAGTTTTGCCGAATAGAATGATACTCTGAGTTGATAAAATGATACTTTTGACTTACCGATAAAATGATAAAATAATAAAATGATATATGTTAGGTTTATTGCATAGAATGATAGTTTTGCCGGATAGAATGATACTCTGAGTTGATAAAATGATACTTTTGACTGATTAAATGATAAAATGATATATGTTAGGCTTATTGCATAGAATGATAGTTTTGCCGGATAGAATGATACTTTGAGTTGATAAAATGATACTTTTGACTGATAAAATGATAAAATGATACTTAAATAAGATTTTACGTATTTAAATGAGCGAAATTTGTATATCATGGGAAATAAGATTTTACGTATAACTGAACCTCATACATACGTGTAACTGAACCTCATACATCTGTATATCATGGGAAATAAGATTTTACGTATTTAAATGAGCGAAATCTAGATACATAAATTTTATCATGGGCGAAATTCAGAAATTAAATAAGCGAAATGACATATTTACCCTCTGCGCCTTTTTTATGAAGGAAAGCTAAGTTTGAATCTAGACCACGTGATTTTAAAAATGTGTGGTCCAGATTTAGTTATAGGGTTATTACAGAAATTGGGGTTATCATTATAATGCACCCCTCTATATATATATATATATATATATATATATATATATATAGTAGGGTCGTGTAGTAGGGGGCTCTCTTGTGTATAGTCTCTTCGTTATTCTTTATAAGGAATATTGTTTTATTCAGCGAAACAACCCTAAAGTTGCTCTCTTGTATGAATCGTGACTTCTTTTATAGTTTCAATGAATATTTGAAACACGAATTTTGCATTAATGATCAACGTTAGTTAAATCTTTGCGATGGAGTTTCGATAGTTAGTAGGAGTATATATAAAAAGTACTCCATATTTATTTTGGTGGTTAGTTAGTGGAATACTGGAATATAACATTTGGATTGCACCTGTGTTGCGGTGGTATCAATTATCAAATCATACATTTGTTAATATTTAATTAGATCATATTAAATGCTAGTTTGGGCTTTTTGTAACAATTTGAATATAATTCTTGAACCAAGTTCCCAGCCCAACTACTTAATTTCTACTTTGGATTAATTAGTTGTAGATAAAAGATAGTTCTTGTTTTCAAATAGCTAGCCCATTATAGGCGTTGGAACTGTTTGTGTTGGTGTAGCCCAATTAAATGCCCAAGATTTGGTTTGAGCAAAAAATGCAATATCTAGTGAACTATTTTTGTAATTTTGTTACAAGCGATATTATATGTGTATACCATTTTTTTTTGTAACGGACCTCATATTCCACTAACTCATTACAACTCACATTTTATTATAAAACTAATATAAAAAAGTAGGGCTCACTCTCCACTAACTTTTTCAACTCACTGTATATTTCTTAATAACAGTGCCCGATCAAAGTGTGACAAAATTTAAGGGACGGAGGGAGTACTAATCTTTAGTATCTATACCTACCAGGCTATCACGTACGAATCTCAGTTCGATCTGAATATGTAGGTTGACCTATAGCCCACTAAATTTAGAGGATTGGGGTTAAAAAATTACAATCTGATTAGGAATCGAGCTAATCAAACAAGCTCGTTGGATGCAAAATTTTAGGATATTTTATTTACTTTTCATTTGCCGTATGTTGTATTATTCCATTTGAACTATTCCTCCGATCCACATTTTCGTTTTTGGAATGCGATGTCTCACTCAAAATGACACATTTCAAACAATGAAAACATCACTCTTTCTATTTTTTTCCTCTCTCTTACTTCACTCTCTTCACTTAACTCATAAAACAACGTTACATAAAATATCGTGCTGAAAATAAAATGTTCCACTTAAAATGAGACTGATCTCCTATGTATTCTTTGATTTGAACTATTCCTCCACATTTCTTTGAAAATTGATTATATTTCGTTGTTTGTGAATTCATTATATATTTTTGTTGCGGTGATGTTTTTTCTTATATTCACTTTATATTTCATACTAATGTATGCTAAATATATATTTAATTTATACTAGTATCTATTGTGTTCATAATATAGATGTGTACTACATATTATCACAAAAATAAATCAAATCTTTAAGATTAAAATAATATACTCCGTACAAGATAATTTCAATTAAAGATTTTAGCTCGATCAGTTGTTCATTGGGCTAGCCCAAAATCCGAATATTTAGGGTGAAGGCTCAAAATTTCTAACTCGATTAGCCTGCAATTTTAGTAGGATTGATCCTAAACTCTCATAGATTGTCTCAAAATCATAATGTACGCAGCGCATTCATATTAAAAGATCACAAAAGTAATAAGACGACAACACGCAATTTGGAGGATTATAATGTCATATTAAGCGAAACAAAGATCGTTCCCATGCAATATTAAGTGCATTAAAAAACTAGTCTATATAATTATATATACTAATTCAAATTAGTAGTAGTAGTGAATTAACACTACTAATTATAGCAAGCAGCGGAGAGTTGCCGTTGCCGGAGATGAGACATCTTTGTGTTGGAGGCGGCGGTGACACGCTCGCAGCGAGGGCACATCGAGAGAGTGGAAGCCGGCGGCGAGAGGTGGCTGTGGCGGTGGCTGCCGACGTTAATTGCCCTGAGCTCCTCCACCTCCTTGTGCAGCTTCCTATTTTGCTCACTCAGTGATCCAAACCATCTTTTCAAATACTCAAACTCCATTTCTGTCTGCTTCAGCTTGCTCCTATTAAATATTCATAAAAAGTAGTTTTGATTAATGAAAAGCTATTTATTACTTAATTGACTCGGTCAAATTGTTTCTTTAAATTAACGTGTATGCATAAAATCTTGACTGGTTTCATTTATTCTTGCGCATCAGTTACACATTTACCAGTTTTTATTTTCGCATGTTTTTAATTGCATAAATTTATGAAACCCAAATTAAAGACGGAGTCAATATTATTTAGAACCAGACCATTAAATTTTTATTCCATATAAGGTTCATCCATAAATATCGAAACATATGTGTGTGTTATTTTATGCATTTTTGACATGATTCGACATTATTAAAGAATCTAAAAATAACTACTCCAATTGGATCAAATTTCTAAAATAAAAAGATGCCTGTTTAATTTCTAAAATGAACTAGATGCACAAAATTGCACTTTATATCTTTCCAATTGGATCAAATTAATTGACATGGAAATTGTGCCTGATTAACCTTTAGTATAGAGCCAAATCCAACCTGACTATAATTTTTACAATTATATGTCCTAAACTACCTATATGGAGCATATAATTTCTACAATTACATCTCCTAAACTACCTATACGGCTATACATACAACTGTTCCAAAAAAAAGTACATATATACTGATACATACTACTCCACTTTTTAGTACCTTCATGTCCAAAACAGTGAGCCTAATTGTAACTAATTAAACCTAATTAACATGTTAAAAACATAGTTCACGAAATTAAGGTAGATATCCATTTAGAATTGGTCAAAATATGAAAATACCTTGCTCTTCGATTCTGAAACCAGACCTCAACTTGCCTTGGCTTTAAGCCTAATATCTCTGCCAAAGTTTCCTTCTCTCTCTGCATTTGATTAAATACACACAAATACAAATTAACATGTAATCACTTTTCTCTGACAAGTAAATATTAGTAGTAATTTGAAGATTTTGGAGATGTAATAAAGAGGGTTTTGTTATTGCATACAGGGTTTAAGGTGTGATTTTGTCCGAAGCTTTCTTCAAGAAGATGAGACTGTTCTTTGGTGAGGCGAAGCTTCTTTCTCCGAGCCGGGCCGCCCCCATTCTGGCTTTCGTCTTCTTCTTCTACTTCCATGCATTCTTCTTCGGTTCCTGATGAGGGCACTTGGTTTATGTCCAGCTCTTTCATTGTGCTACCACCACCACTTTCCCCTACAAACATTCTTTAATTAATTAGTAGTAGTTCTTACCACACAAACCTAATTTTGCATACATACAAAAAAAAGGACAAACAATATACTCATGTTTCTGATTCTATGCTACCACCCAAAAAAGGTGCCCTTTTTAGTTTCCATCTAATTAAAATAAGATACATATATATTATATCCATCTGATTTAGATCAGGAAAAACTCACATCTAAAATACTCCCAAAATAGGCAAAAATATATACATCAAAATTAAGCAAACTCCAGTTATGATGGAGAAATACCTAGCTAGATCAAAGATTGTGAGTTAAATAAGAAATGAAATTATGAAAAGGTTGGTTAGTTCTTACCGGAGGATAAAAGAGATGAAGAAGAGAAGCCTATGGTTAAGTCCAAGCAAAAAGGAGTATGACAATTCTCCATGAAATGATGAGAAATTAAGGAGAGAGGACCACAAAAGCTATCAATTTATATTTGTGGAGACAAGAATATTTAATTAATGTTGTGAGGAGTAATACATATAACATATTTATATATCGGAGAGTAAATGGGAAAGGGTGGAAAGGTCATATGCGAAATGGTCAAGGCAAAAAATCATGATTTCTTTGAAATATACACATATACATATACTCGTCAAGACTGGAATGTTTTTTCACTACTTAAGTTGTTCCTCTATATTGGTCCAAACTTCAAATATTTACATGATCATTGATTAAGTGTGAGTTACGGCTATTCAAACAAAATAATTTTCTTTTTGGACTGGTACATAAATGCTAAATTATAACTTTCATGTATATAATTTCGCATGATTTTTTAAAAAATAACGTCACCTTCTCTTTTTCTTTTTTCTTTTTTTTTGCAATTTAATGTGTGTCCTAAAATGGTGGTGTTTTCTCGAGAAATTAAAGAATTACATAGAGTATTCCATTAAGGATGTACGTTAAAAATTACAAATTTATTTCCTAAGTTGTTTTGCTCCCGTAGAGGATTGGGAAAAAAAAAGACTTTGAATAGTTCCCTCAGTTGATTTCATATACTAGTCTCTTTCACTATTGTCTATTCACATTGGCTGCCTTGGAAATAAACAAGAATTTGTCCCAATGTTTGGGTGTCGTAGTTGATTTCTTCTCAATAACCGAATATTTTTGTGTATGTGAACGCAGCATATTTATAGTTAATATCTTTCAATAGATCCTTTAAAATTAAGGGAAAAGGGTTGAGGATAAAAAAGAAAGGAAAGCAAGGGCAAAAATAGGGTTATGAAAGGGCACGTGGCAGGAATGATGGGGGGAAGGCAAGGTCCCCTTTATTGAACCGGAACTGTCGGTTTAAAGGTCAGCTGCTGAAATGATTGGTAATATTAATGCCAAACTAATTAATACACACATCATTTCATGTGTTGCGAGGGTGGTTCATACAAATATAATATATATCCGGATAAAATAATATCGCCAGAGAAAAGAGGGAGAAAGAACCGTGAGATGTAGAAATTGGGAGAGTGATATCGATGGGTAGAGTGAGAGAGTTTAGGCAAAAATAATAATAATATTTCTCATTTATATGTTACTATTAATAAAGATTCCGTAGATATTTATTTAAAATTCTACATTTTCAGATACATTTTAAGAAATATCCTATACTAAAAGATATAAATAACATCCTAATGCTCATATAAATGTTCTAAATATATGACTAAATAAGTAATACTCATCCAATCCCCTAAAAATAGGAACTTTGGAAATAACACAAGCTTTAATACAAAATTGGTAAAGTAAGAGAAATAGAAAGAAAAATATGTTAGTGGAAAATGAGTCTCACCTAATTAGAGAGAAATAAATTTTCTTAAAGGGAAAGTTTCTTTTTTGAAATACGGATTAAAAAAGAAAGAGTTTCTATTTTAAGGGGATGGAGGGAGTATTCATTTACTATATTCTAACTTCACTTCATGTATAACATAAATAATTATGTATCCGTATTAGTTGTAAGATTTAGAAGAACCAAATTCTTATAGAGTCCTTCATTTTGGAGGATTATTTATTTCTCTTTTTTTCAATTGGGAGCTAGAGTTAAGTGAAGTAGGAAGTACTACTGTACTACATATTTTGCATCTAAAAATGGAAATATTCAAAAAATAATGAGAACAAGTGGGGATTAAAAGTTAAGAAAAATAAGCAGGATGCTCTTTCGTTTACATCAAGAAAAAAAAGACAGCCATATCTATGTAGCTGGAACCACAGTTAAAACCTTATAAAGTTATAAAGCATGATTTATTGTGGTATTAACTCCCTAATCAAATGGCATCCACCAAATTATTGCAACGTCACTATTTTAAAAATGGATTAATCTTTGGACTTGTTCAGTCACTTCAGATTAGTGGCAAGTTTATTTGTACGAATTCAGCAACACTGTCTTTGAAAAGCATAATGAAGTTACTAAATAAAGCAATCTCTATTTATCCTTATTAATTACTCCTTATGCGACCTAAGACCAACTTCAAACCGGTTTTGGATTACTTTTCTATAAGACCATCCGCAATGGGCGGACGATGGCAAGCCCGATGGCACGCATCGTCCGCCCCCACTGTGGGTGTGTGGCATAGGCCGCGGACGATAGTCGCGTCCTATGCTTCGGGCGCGACTTAAACCGCGGACGATGGCCATCGTCCGCGACATCGTCCGCCCATTGTGAAGGCCGCGGACGATGGCACGCGGTTTCGTTTTTTTATAAATAGCGTTCATTTGTAATATTTCATTTCACACGATTTCATCTTCGAAACTTACATTTACATAATTACTACGAAATGGATTCAAGCCCCAATAGCCCTACGTTTAGCGGAGAGGCGCATTGGCCGGGTACAGAACCCGGCGATTATCGTTCGTTCGGCGACAACACCCATTACGATCCCGATTTCAGTACGAAATCGTATGGGTTGTCTGATATGGAGCCGTCGCCGCACCGCCCAACCGCATCGGCCGATCCCGCCCCCGCAGCGACCGGTGCCGCCAAGGGGAAGGCGAAGCGGAACCGGCAGCGGGCGCAGAAGTTGCCGCCTCCCGGTGACTGCGATGAGTACGCCCTCGGCCGTACGAACTACACCGGCGACGAAACTCTCACTTTGGCCCGATGTTGGGTAGATATATCGGAAGATCCGATATTCGCCAACAACCAGAGACAGACCGCGTACTGGGAGCGCATCGCGGACCTCTACAATTCGATCAAACCGCCGACCGCGTACAAGCACAAGCGTGAGCAACTCCGCAAGCACTGGGATCAAATCAAGAAGCAAGTGAACTTGTACTCGGCGGAGTTCGAGAAGTGCGCGCGGTCACAGGGGAGCGGCGAGAGCGTGCACGACGTGCGCTCTAAAGCGATGTTGTCGTACCGGTCGATGTTCGGCGAGTTCAAGCACGAGGCCATCTGGGCGCTCATGAGGGAGAAGCAGAAGTTCCAAGGTGGAATTCTGCACACTGGTGCGCCAAAGAGGACGAAGGTCACCGAAGCTGGTGACTATACGAGCAGCGGCAGCGGCAGCGGCACTAACCCGGTTGACCTCAACCGGACGTACGTGGATGAAGGGAGTTCCGGCACACCGGTATCCTCCCGGCGTCCTCCCGGCATCAAGGCTGCGAAGGCCAAGGGGAAGGCGACCGCGACGTCATCGTCGACCGCTGCAACCCCTGATCCGGACCCGGATGAGCTCCCGACGCAGACGTCCACCGCGTTTGCGTCGTTAGCTACAACGTCGATGGCAAGGACGATGTTGCAGACGCACAAGGCCCTCAAGAAGTGCACCGACCCCGAACAAGCCGAGTATCTTCGTGCATTACTCGATGAGTTGCGTAGGAAGTTGGAAATTGGCCCGACTTAGTTTTTTTCCTTTTTTAGTTGAATGGTGTAATTTTTTTTATTAAAACTTCGCCGCTTGTTATTTAGTCGTTTTTTTTACTCGTTACTTGTTATTTGAAAACAGTTAAATTAATTAAACAAAACAATAAAATGATGATGTGACGCGTTATAAGGCGCGCCTTAGGGCGCCCCACTGCAGGTGGAGAAGGAGGAGGATAAAAATGCTGACGTGGCGCGCCTTAGGGCGCCCCATGGTCTAACACAAGAAATCTATGTTCTACTATTTTTATTGTTTTATTAATTACATGTTTTAGTTAAAGTTTAAAACTATATGAACACAAATTAAATCATGCCACCTCCATAAAAAGCATGCATGTCAAGCTGATCTCTCGCAGATCATACTCGCGTTTAAGTGCTGACATGATAACGACATGAAACACATAATGAATTGCCAATCCTAATTAACAGTGTTTCACATACAAATTCACATACTTCAGTCTCTATATTACTATTATGCATCCCGTATTCCAGTATAAATTCATAATTCTCTCTTTCACATTATGTCAAGAAAAATAGTAGGACCAAATCAACGTAGCAACATAATATTCTCTAGATTAAATTGGTCATGGTATCTTAAGCGTAAATTTGGTCCATTTTTCATTATAGGTTGCAAAGTATTTCAAATAACTGAAACGTGAAAAAAAATACTCGAACGGTAGTACTAGTATAATATGTAACTCATGAAAGTGACCGTAGCTAAATACTCCCTCCATCCCATAAAGATTGTCCCATTTTGACGGGGCATGAGTTTTACGAAATGTAATGAAAAGTGAATTGAAAAAGTTAGTGGAACGCGGGTCCTACTTTTAGATATTAGTTTTATAATAAAATGTGAGTAAGAAGGAGTTAGTGGAATATGAGGTCCACTATAAAAAATGGTAAAAGGTGAAATGGGATAATCTTCGTGGGACAGACGGAAATGGAAAAATGGGACAATCTTTGTGGGATGGAGGGAGTAAGAATTACTAATATTCATGGACCGACAATAATATTTGAATATATGCGATTGGTCTTATATATAGTGGAACTTATGTATGATTATGCCTAAAGAAAAGATTTAGTTGGTGCACGTGTGACTGTAATTTCTCAATATATACATATATTTGAAAGAAAATATTTGGCATTTAAATGAATAGTACGTAGATTAGTTAAAAATTACGTTTACCTAACTATCATATCACTACTCAAAGTAAATGCAACATATTCTCAATGCTAATTGGTAAAATGAATAAAATGACTTGGAATTTAAAAAAAACGTATACCTATAGAAGTCGGAGCAGATCACGTTGGAGTGCTGCAAGCATAGCAAACAGTAATGACTCAATGTGCAATAGGTCAAAATGAAATGATATACTATTACTAGCAATTCAGTTTGTTGGTGTATCATGCAAATTAAAAAGGCATGTGTCTCGAGCTCCTAATTACGATCACTTTCGATCATATATGTCTCTATGTTGGTTGGGGTTACTTTCGAGAAAAAAACATCATTTTTTCTTTACTTTACAACTCTTAAAATATTGGTAAGTATCTTCATATTTTTAACAAACTTTTCGATATGATTCACGAGTTTATCAAGATACGTTAAAAAAGTAGTATTATTATTCGTACCTAACTCTAAATCTAAATTATGCAACATAGTTAAATTATATTACTAGTTGTATTTAGTTTATTTAATTTGAGGTCATCCACAGTGGGGCGCCCTAAGCGCGTCCTAAAGCCCACCATATGCACCGCCACGTCAGCATTTTATCCTCCTCCATTCCACCTGCAATGGGGCGCCCTACTCATTTTACTATTGTTTTGTTATTTAATTTAAATATTTTCAAATATATAAATGCAAACTTATTAAAAAACACAACGATTAACTAAAAGAACGGCAAAAAATCCATTGATTAAAAAAAATTACATGAGTTAGAAATAAAAAAAAATGACTATCCTACAAAAGCTCCAACTTCCGGCTCAACTCATCGCTCAACCTCTGGAGGCGCTCGGCTTGGGCCGGATCCGTACACTTCATAAGGGCGTTGGGCGCGAGTTGGAGACGGCTCCATGTCGGAGAGACCGTACGAATCCGTACTGAAGTCCGGATCATCCTGCGTGTTGGCGTCAAACGACAGATATTCGCCAGATTGTGTACCCGGCCACCGTGCGACATCTCCAAACATCGGGTTACTAGGACTTGAGTATCCACCAGAATCCATTTTATAGCGTAATTTAAGAGTTGAAATGTGAATCGAAAAGATACAAATGAAAAGTGAAGCCAGGGGTATATATATAAAAAAATTTAAATTTTAAAATTTAAAAAAAAAAAACTAAAACGCGTTGCATCGTCCGCGTCATCGTCCACGTCGCCCACAGTGGGCGGACAATGACGCCGACGATGCCCTATCTTCCGCGCTTCGTCCGCGGACTAAGCGTCAGGCGACGACGGATGACGCATCGTCCATCGTCCGCGGTGCCACAATGACGGACGATAGCGCGCCCGATGCATTAGGCTCGCTATCGTCCGCCTCATTGTAGATGGCTTGAAGTTTAAACTATAGTAATAAATCGGGCGCTATCGTCCGCCCCGTTAAGGATTGACTGAAGTTTAAACTATAATAACAAAAGAATTTGATCCGATTTGGTAAATTTCCACGGGTGGAACACAATAATTAGAAATGAGTAGCATAGTTGAAAATTGTAGCATGGATGATGGAGCAACGAGACAAGTAAATCATGAAAAATGTTGGATGAATAATTATAATTACAATTACAATTTCCGGAATGGGGAGGTGCAATTTTGTGGAAACACGAAATTAGGGTAAATGTAGATGTAGAATTAGACACACGAGGGCGACATTAATTAATGATGGGAAGGCGCATTAAGGAGGCAGGCTCCAAACATGCCGTTGTTGTGGGGGGGCCCACCACCTACATGTTGGGGGGGGCACAGGTGGGGCCCTCTGTTTTCTGCAATTATGACCTCACGGTAGGGCACCCGAATGCGAGTGGTCCCCCCACTCCCCTGCCGTCTCCCAAGCGTGTAAATCACGGAATTGGAAATTGTCATCATTCACCACAAATTACAGTTTGAAACCTTTGCTAGAGTAGAATTAGAATTAAAATTAGAATATGAATTGGAAAAATTAGAATTAGAATTAGAATTAGAATTAGAATTAGAATTAGAATTAGAATTAGAATTAGAATTAGAATTAGAATTAGAATTAGAATTAGAATTAGAGTATCTTATAATAGACACAGAGTTTGAATACATATCAAATTGGGTAAACTAGAGTATCTTTAGCGTGAAATACAAGGGAAAAAAATTATTCTATTCATCCCAAGAAAATATAAATTCTTTTCATTTTGATTTATCCCATAAAAAGAGCATACTTTCATTTTTGGTAAATTCTTTATGTCTAATAAGGTGAGTCTATTTTCCACTATACCTCAATTATTTTTCTCTTATTTTAGTAATTGTGGATTAAAACTCGTGTAATCTCAAAAGTTTCTATTTTTATGGGACATCCACAGTGGGGCGGACGATAGGCCGCCCAATGCCTCGGGCGTGCCATCGTCCGCCACTGTGGGTGCACGGACGATGAACGATGCGCCGTCCTCGCCCTAAGCTTAGTCCGCGGACGAAGCGCGGACGATAGGCATCGTACGCGCCATCGGCCGCCCACTGTGGGTGACGCAGACGATGCAACGCGTTTTGATTTTTTTATTTTTTAAATTCGAAAATTGTGTTTATATAAATACCCCTACCCCACATTTCATTTGTAACCTTTCGATTCTGTTTTCCACTCTCAACTTACGCTATAGAATGGATTCCGGTGAATACTCAAGTACCATTAGCCCGATGTTTGGAGACGGTGCACGTTGGCCGGGTACACAACCTGACGAATATCGGTCGTTCGACCCCAACACGCAGTACAATCCCGATTTCAGTACGGATTCGTACGATGTCGCTGACATGGAGCCGTCTCCAACTCGCCCTGCCGCCCCTTCCCGTCGCGCCGCCGCCCCCGCCAGAAAGAAGCGGACCAAGTACAGGGCGTACAAGTTGCCACCTCCAGCAACGAATGAAGAGTATGCTCCCGGACGTACTAACTACCAACCGGATGAAACCCTCGTCTTGGCGAGGTGTTCGGTGGATATATCGGAGGATCCAATATTCGCAAACAACCAAAAGCAGCTCGCGTACTGGGAGCGCATCGCCGAGCGCTACAATGAGGCGAAGCCGCCGACCGCGTATAAGTGCCATAGGGAGCAGCTCCGCAAGCACTTGGATCAGGTGAAGAAGAAAGTCAACCTGTTTGCGGCGGAATACGAGAAGTGCTCGAGGGAGCAGGGAAGCGGCGAGAGCTTGAGCGATGTGCGCGATAGAGCGATGTTGTCGTACAAGTCCATGTACGACGACTTCAAGCATTTCAAGCATCTGGGCGCTCTTGAGGGACAAACAGAAGTTCCAAGGCGGGATTCTGCACACCGGTGCGACAAAGAGGACGAAGACCACCGACGCTAGTGGTTACACGAGCAGCGAAAGCGAAACTCGTCCTCCCGGCGTCCCATAGGCGTCAAGTCTGCGAAGAATAAGGGGAAGGCGAAGGCGACATCCTCCTCGCAAGCCGCCTCCCCATCGCCGATCCCGACCTCGACCCCTACCCCGACCCCGGTGGCACTTGCCTACTTGGAGTTGGCAACGGCCTCGATGGCGCGGACGTTGTTGGACACGCACAACGCCCACATGAAGTGTATGGATCCGGTCAGAGCCGAATACCTCTAGGGGTTGATCGATGAGCTGTGACGGAAGATGGGAATTTTGTAGAGTAGAACTGTTTTTTTTTCTAACTCGTGTACCTTTTTTTTAATCAATGTAGTATTTGTCGTTTTCATTTAATCGTAGTATTTTTTAATTAGTTTGCATTTATATATTTGAAAACGTTTAAATTAATTAACAAAACAATAGCAAAACCTATAGGGCGCGCCTTAGAGCGCCCCACTGCAGGTGGAAGGGTGGGAGGATAAAATGCTGACGTGGCGGTGCATAGGGCGGGCTTTAGGGCGCCCCTTAGGTCGCCCCATTGCTGATGCCCTCATATAGTCATATAATATAGTATGAGAAGTGTTATATTGCTAACTCGATACTTAATTGTTAACTACAATTAAATAATAGCCATTAGATATTCAAATCAATGGCCTCGATCATCAGCCCCGGAATGTCAATACGATCAACAAAAAACGTCAACAAGGGTATTAAGGTCAATTTACAACAAATTAGTTGTAACTAACTTTTGAAAAATATCCCATAACTTTAAAACGCATATAACTTTCTTGATTTAAATTATTTTTTCAGACAACATATATCAAATTAGAGATAATTTCATAAGGATTCTAACGAGATCTCACTTGCATATGTTCCGATGTCAAAATTTGAAAAAAATTCAAAATTTTTCAATTTTTCGTACAACAACAAATGTCAACATAGTATATAAAATATGTTAATATAATACATGTAGAATGTCAATATAAGCAATGTGTTAACATTCTCAAAACATTATGTTGACATTCTCAAAGCATTGTGTTAATATTTTCGAAACACTATATTTACATTTTCATCCAAAACCCTAATTTGGTAGGGTTTTTTTCTTTTTTTATTTAATTAATAAAAATGAAAAATTACACTTGTCAAATTTTAGACCATAAGATTTATAAAATCCTATGGTCTTAAATCAACTGTAGTTAACAATTAAATGATGAGTTAGCAATTGATCACTCCCCCATATAATATACTATGTAAAACTTATTGATCATTATTTGGATTAGAATTAAGGGTGTCCACTATAAGGCGGACACCCCAATAGCCCTGCCCCAGTTTTTGTCCATAGCCCCAGTTTTTTTGTCAATAGCCCCAAAATTTTGTTTCCGCCACTATGGTGGACACTTCCAATAGCCCCCAAATTTTATAATCAATTTTCATTTTAAAATGTTTTTAGTTTCAATCAAGTATAATTAAAATTATCGCAATGTAAATAATTAGAAAACGAGGTAATTTGGGCCGAATATTCGTTGTATTGCAAAAGGGTAAAATTATACAACGATGGCTGTGAAGGATAGCCGGCCGACGGCTGCGAAGGATTGCCGCCATAGCCCGATTCTTGCGAGCCGGGTGATTCGTCGTCTCCACCGTGCATTTTACAGAGAGTAAAAGTGTAGATAGTGAATTGAGGGATTTTGTGAAAATTGTGAAAAAATAGGTGGTGGAGAGTGGTATTTATAGAGGTAAGTAATAAAAATAAATAAAAATTCGAGGTGACCGCCGGCGCGCCGATAGGCGCGGCGAAAGGACGCCCGGCGCGTCCTCGCCCTCCCGTCGTCCGCCGCATACCGCCCCAAATTCGTCGTCCGCCCCGGGGGCGGACATCTCCCCCACTATAAACCGCCCCGGGACCGCCCCCGCCGGGGCTATAGGCGCGGCGGTCCCATAGTGGATGTAATGCACCAGGCATCCGATGATCCGAAGGTATGAAACTCAGCATATTTTATGAAAAAATAGCTCAAGCTATGTAAAGTTAGAAGTCCATAAAATATTAAATCTGATGATACATTGATACTTTAATGAATTAATATAGTTGGTGTGTGCAAAGTGATGATTGCATGAAAGCATGAACAGGAGCATTCTCTAGATATGGAAGTGTTGAAAAACAGGCAACTCTGTATCAGCAATCGTGTCTTTACATATATAACTAAAACAACAAATATCTTCCCAAATACTTTCGAAATCACAAAAGTGGAAGAATTATGTATAAGTTGTAAGATATAAATCTCTCTGTGTGTGTGGCCATTCATAATTGCTCATGCTTCGGCTTACTGTCACATGCTCATAATCTTAACTACTATACATATGTTTCTAATATAATGTGCAAAGCCTTCCTCATCTAAATACATTTCAAGAAACCACAAATAGGGAAAATTTGATGTTTTCATCTCTTACCGTGTTTGCTGACTAGCCAGCATTGTTTCTGAGTTCAGAAATGAAATGTTAGAAAGTAATATAACGATCTTATAATGAACTAATCAGTAGCTATTGAAGAAAGCATTAAATTAGTTTAAATAAATAAACAAATAAGTGATCAAATAAAGACCTAGGTTGAACTGAAAATCAGTCTTTTGAAGCCTCCTCCAGTCACCTAAGCTGGCTTAAGGTTGCATCCGACCCTAGCAGGTCTCCAATGGCTTCGACGTTTGGGGCTTTAAGTGGAATGCTGAGACTCTGTTCATCCAAATTCAAGTAAGTGCGTTGAATATGATGAGGATGCGTCATGTTTGGTTCAGGAGCCTGGCAGAACGACGTGTTGGTGGTCTTCCAAGCTGTTGTTCTTTTAGCGCTTTGTGCAGATGCGGTTTAGGCACATGGGTGGATCCCGTTTGCTTGAACTCCTCTTCTCTGCAGTCATCCACATACTTTACAGGTTTGAGTAGCCGCGGCATTATTTCGTTTCGAGATTTGGGAGAATCCTGAAGTTTATCCACAGAGGTGGCTTTTGTGGGTGGCCAGCTCCTAGGGCTTTGCTTCAACAACATCCTTTGACGCCTGGGGACTGTTACTGGATGCCCTTTATGACAATCTATTGGCAGCAATGCAGCTATATCTCGAGAAATTTGGGGTCTGGCGGGGCGAGTTCTCAGACTCCTTCGTAGTTGCTTCCCTTGCAAAATCTCTTCTTTTGGCAACGGGGGTTGTTCTTGAGGTTCTTGTTCAATCAACAATGCAAACTCAGAAGAATCTATAGTCATCATATCTGGCTCAGTCTGAAGCACTGCAGGCAACTCAGATTCTTCGTGGCCTTTTATGACATCCACAACATCTGACTCATGTACATTCTCAACTCCAAACGAATCAAGACCCGGAGGCCTTTCAGGAGTGGAAGGCTCTGGCTGCTCATGGTCTACTCGATGCTCTGGTGTATGAATGCCGGCTTCTGCAACTGAGCAAGGTCCGTCTTCCTCTTCAGAGCATTTCTTTTCATCAGCGGCAGCAATCATGCCATCTTGCAAAATGGAAGGAGAATTGGTATGGAAACTTTTTTCTCCAACACAAGATAGCCAACTTTTCGTCTGATCCTCACTGTTTTCTGTTAAAGCTTCTTCTTTCTCATCACATTCCTTGACTGTTTCGCTCTCGTCATTTCTCTTCTTGACCAGTCTAATCTTAAGCTGTTGGGGCTTCTCTGCCTCACACTCCCATTTCCAATTCGTCTGTCGTGGCTTCTTGCTGACTTTTGTACCCGAATCCACATCCCTAGCAAGCCGATATTTGTTTCTGCGACTTCTTATAACCTGCCCTTCTTGACAAGCCCTCTGCAGATGATGCTTCAGCAAACCGGCATGCGCCCAAGGCAGATTATCGTAGTTTTTCTCGAGATACTGGGATATAGATTTCTGGGAGGAGCCTCCTTTCTCATTCAATACACCAAGAGCATTTTCTATCATCTGAGAAGCACAACGAGAAAACAAAATCTAGGCCATGATAAACTTCAACCAGATAACTAAAAAGGCGAAAACTTCGATTCGCACACCCTCCTCAGTCCTCCCTTCCCCCCATCCTCAACGGGAGACCAGCTCAATTAAAAATAGGAGGCATAATGCTACACAAATCTATTAAAATTTTCAAACAAATTATGGACTCAAATTCCATCTCACATACACACAGAAGTATCATATACGAGATCCTGGGTCAAAAACAATGCCATCATATAAACCATCTTGACTAAGAACAGATGAATATGTGTGATTACACACTGCCAAAACGAAATCACGCACAAATCCATAAAACTGAAAAGGTAAATACCACATATTAGCACAAAATTTCACCAAATTTAAATAATGTCACAATGATTTGATACATAAGATTTCAACTTTTCATACGACAATGTGACATTGAATGAATATGGCCTCAAACATGAAATTCGCATATATAATTTGAAAAGAAACGTAACAAACAGATACGAAAGGGAAAGGATGATTACATGAGAGTAGGTTGGGTGGTCGGGGGTTCTGTAGTCGGAAATAAAGCGGTGAAGGCGATCCCGAATGAGGGTTTCGGCGGAGGGAGGTATTGGGCGAGCTTGGGCGAGTGCCAAGACGAAATTTTGCAGGTTTATCATGGGTTGGTTGGCACTGTGGACAAGGGTGAGGCGTTGCTGCATTTCTTCTTGTTGGGCAAGATTTTGGCTTCCAATTTTGGGAGGGCTTAACTGCAACGACGACAATTTCCGCCGCGCTGCGCCTTTCAGTTCTCAACCAATTTTTTCCTTAATGAATATTTGACCCAAATATGCCGTTCTTTAGGGCATCCCAACCATACTGGAAAACCCATTTTTTTGGCTGGAATTGAGCTCCAACAATACCCCATAACCCATCCCAAAGTTGTCCTTTTTTGAGTTTTTGAACAGTACTACGCCATCTTTGGAGTAGCACTGTAGCACGACGCAAAACTTATCCAAAATTGCAATTGAGCCCTTCCTTTTTTATGATATTCGAAGAAGACAGAGAGACGAGAGATATGCAGAAACGGAAAAATGGAGAAGAAGAATATAATGAAGAAGACAACGGCTCAGTTTTCGTTAGGTTATAAATGGACTTCAAAGTTGGGCTTTTGGGCAATTCAATTAAATATATTTATTAAAATTTTAAAGATTAATTAAAGATGTTTTTAAATCTTAATTGCCCAAATAAAATGTTATCTTGAAGTGAATGGACTTAATTCAATGATCACACATGATATATTTTACTTTAAATTGAATATGTTTTCAATTTTTGACATATTAATTTTTATTGATAATTTATTATTAATTATTTTGCAATACATTTTATATAAGATCCATTTTATCTTATATAAATTATTATTATTATTATTATTATTATTATTATTTATTTTGTATAATTTGTGATATTATATATATTTTTTATTGAATGTATAATGAATGGAGAATTTAATATATAAAAATATATCAATATAAACAATTGTAGTAAATTATTTAATTATGTTTGAGAAATTATTGATAAAGTATTGTGGACTCTATGTGTAATTTAAATAAATATGTAGATAAGATTGAAAAGATAAAAAAATCGGTGAATATGGAATATTCTTTTGAGTTTGAGTTTGGTATAAATGGTTGGAGTAGAATTACTGTTTGATGTGACAGAACTACTGAAAATTTTGACATTATTTTTTTTATAATTTTAAATATATCAGAAATAATTACTCCCATTCATTTACTAGGAGTAATATTTAAAATGAAATACTATACAAATTATTAAAATATGAATCTCACTTTATGTTAATTTTATAATTAAATTTGTATTAATGAAATGTGCGACCTGATTATAATAAAAATAAGCTAAGACTTATATTGCCGAATAAATTAATTAATAATGATAAAATGGAAGTTTTAATCATTATAATGAATAGAGGGAATATGATTTCAAAATGAAATATTGAAATTCCGTTCAAATAAACGAATATTTCTAGAAAACGTTGGCCGAATAAAAGGTTATTTTCGATGATATTTCTTAATTGTGTTGACGGCGGCTGGTGGCTCCCGGTTATTTATCACTAAGTACTAACTGAAAAGTTATTCTCTGAAAATTAAATAAAACGTATTTCTTTCACTTAATTTTATTACCTTCGATCAAAATTGTTCCCCAATTCCCCCCTTGTTTTTCATTTCTCGCTTAGCTTTCCGTAGGTTAGTTACACCACTCTTTCTCCCTACGCAATAATAAAACAACCATTTGAAACTAATAAAGTGGTTAATTTGGTACAATTATCCAACAATTAAAAATGGAATTGTAAGACCATGTTTATCAGAGCATCTCCAGTGGGCGGATGTCCCACTCGGACATCCACTAGAACATCCCAAAAACACCTTCTGCCACGTCACTAGGACTTCTCATCCCACTGCCACGTCACTAGGACATCCCCTGCACAATCCGCCCTTCCCATCGCCCTTCCCACTAGGACTTCCCGCAATAAAAAAATCACAATAATGTAATTACGTAAAAACAGAATTATAATTTTGACACGGAATACGGGAAAGCAAAATATGGGCAAAAATACATAGTCATAAAACATAAAAAAAAACATAGTTAGAAAAAAAACAAAATACATAGTCATTCAAAAAAAGAAAAATACATAGTCCAATATCCCCGGCTCACTCCGCGCTGTCCTCGTCGCCCGTGCCGCCCCCGTCGCCCGTGCCGGCTCCGTCGTCCCCGCCGCTAATCTCGGCGCCATCATCTCCAATGGGTGGCATCCCCAAATCGCGCCGACATCCATCGATGACATCCTTCAACATCCTCTTGTACACCGGATCGGTCGTGCTATGCCACCTATGCATGGTCCGGACCAAGCTAGTCGTTAATTACGCGCGGGCGAGTCGGTCGATATCTTCTGGGGGAGCAGGGGCCTCCGATTGGACCTCGAACGACCCGCTGATGCTTCCCCTAGCCCTCCGCTGCGCAGCCTTTTGCCCAACCGGGCAACGACGGCGGCGAGAGTCTGATTGAGGTAGCGGGGACACTTCGTCGGCTTCTGGGAGCTCATGCGAACCAGCACTGCTGCTGTATTCACCAGAAGCGTTGATCTTCGTCCGCTTCGCCCAGCCCGATTCGACTCCCCCACAAAACTTTGGGGAATCCTTCACCACGAGAAAGGCCTCCCACTGATCGAATTGTTCGAACTTCAAGGCTCTGTCGGGGTACTGAGCAAAGGCACGGTTCCGGACATCCTCCTCGGACATACCGCTGCTTGCCTGGCGGAGATTGTTTTGGTAGAGGCCCGCAAATCGACTAAGCTTAGGCCTCAACCCCTCCCACTGTTTCCGGCACTGTTCGGGAACGCGACGCTTCGCCCCAGCCGGTTTGTGTGTGTGGTAGGCTTCAGTGATGCGATACCACAGTCTGTCAATATGTTGGTTGGCACCGACATAGGGATCCTCGACTACTGAAACCCAAGCCTTCGCAAGAGCGACATTTTCCCACGGGCTCCATACCGTCCTCTTTCCCGTCTCATCCTCATCCTCCTCCTCTGCTACCGTTCGCGAGGAAGAGCCAGGGGCTTTCCCCTTGCCCTTGCCACGTCCCTTCCCCCTGCCTGGAGTCTCCCTGACTGAAGATAGCCCCAACTCCTCAAAAGAGAAAGTTTCCAAGCTGGTGAACTGAGTCTCCGGAACATAAGTGGAGGGGGTATCAGTAGACAGCATATCGATAACTGGCCGATAGACATCGTCCGCTTGTGGGCCCCTGCCACCCCCTCCCCTCGGCATCATCCCCGGCATCATCCCACTCATCCCCATCATATTTGGGATCGTGCCCTCCATCCCCATCCCCGACCCCGGCATCATCATATTTGGGGTCATGCCCCCCATCCCCATCCCCGGCATCATCATATTTGGGGTCATGTCCCCCATCCCCGCAGCCCTGGGCATCATACCACCCATCCCACCCATCCAATTGTACATATAAGGGGACATCATCCCACCCATTCCACCCATCCCCGACATTGTCGGAACTGTTGTCGCATTTCCGCTAACGTTTCCCTCCAGGTCGATGGGAAACGCCGGAGTCTGCGACTCGCTCGTGGCAGGGGAGTTCCTATCGTTCTCCATTAAGTAGAAATGAAATTTGTAGTAAAAGAAGAGAGAAACTTGTTAACACAAGTGGTGCGAATGAAATGAAGTTCAACGAGCCGTATATATAGAGTTTTAAAAAAAAATTAATTACCGGATGTCCGACCCGGACGTCCGACCCACTCCACAATGGCGGACGTCCGCCCGCCCGTCGCCCGCACGTCCGAGGACACCCGACGTCCTTACGGGACGTCCGTATCCGACCTTCGACGCCACAATGGCGGACGTCCCGATCGCCCGTCGCGGACGTCCGACCGGACGTCCGCCATTGGAGATGCTCTCAGCAACCACCAAACTCAACCCAACTATCCACTTTTTCAATATTTAATTCATGTCTATCTCTTCCACATCATCAATATTTATCCAACTTAATCACACCATTTGTCAATATTTATCAATGACTAGGCAAATTGTGGCAGCCTCTCTTTTCTTTAAGTGTATGTGGAAAGTGGTTCCACTTTAAGGCTTATAACTCACATTTTAGAGTGCTTTCGTGTTTGGCTCTAAGTGTGGGCTTTTCTCTCATACTCACATCATCTATACTGGTCAGGAGGTACTAAGGAGAGTGGTTTCGGTTTTCCAGCTTGTCTTATCTCCCTCAATTCCCCTCACCTCCAGCTCAGGACGGTTGAGTTTTAAGCCCAAATCAGCACACAACATAAAAAAACTAGACCTAAAAAACACAAAACGAGCACAAACACAGAACACACATATATACATCATACTGGCCATTACGTCCCCCCTCCTACTTCACAAGTGTCTGCCCCAGATAAGGCTGTGAAGTGGAAAAAAAAAAGTACTGGCCAGTATGGTAGACACACAGACAACAAAATAACAAACAAAAATAACAACTCAAACAGAAACTTCTCACACTTAGGCTATGGAATAGGCTAAGTGGGAGAGGTTTGAACACCGGACAAAATCCACTAAACAAAGAAACACGTATATACAAAAGAAACACAGAAAACATGCTACCAAGAAACAAACCCTAACTTATCACACTTAGACTATGGAATAGGCTAAGTGTTATGAAGTGGGGTTTGCTCGCAAACACAGATTATACTACCTAACCGAATACCACAACATAACAAAAATACGAAAAGTTAAAAAAGCTTAAAAAAAAAAAACTAACTTGGTCAGTAGGGGGGAGTCTATCGAAGTCGCCTGCTCCTTCGTGGGGCAGGTGGTGCAGGTTGTTCCTTCGGGTTGTCCTCTTCCGTTCCAGTTTCATTTTCCTTCGCCGGCTCCTCGGCTCTTGCCGGCACCTCGGCGTCCGCTGTCTCTTGCTCATCTGCTACTCCGGTCTCTTGGATATGTGGTTCATCAGTCCGGCCACCATGGCCACTCGGTCCTGCAGCTTGCTCCTTCCTCAGGTAGGTCATTTCTTCTAAGATGTTATCCATACTGGTTAACATTCTGTTCATTGCTTTTTGCATCTTGGAGTTTTCCTCCCCGAGATCTGATACGATAGCTTCCATGGCCGCCTGCCTCTGATGCATCATATCCTGCTCTGCAGAGCCCTTCAACATCCTTTCCACAACTCCTGCCAGCTTGATCACCTCTGCCTTCAATTGCTGATTCTCCTCTGCCATTTCAGTGACTGTCCTTTCTAGAGCGGCTTGCTTCTGAGTCAGTATTCTCTGCTCCGCAGACTCCTTCAATACCTGTTCCATTGCTGACGCTAAACGAATCATCTCTTCCCTCATCTGTCTATTTTCCTCAGCCATCTTTTCCACAGATTGTTCAATTCTGTCTCGCCTCTGGTCATGTCCTGGTGCTTCCTGAGCTGTTGCTATCCGAGCAGTGGGTATTGCCTCTTCTCCCATCGCATAAAAGTAGGGCACGCCCTGCCTCATGTACACCGTGTTCGTTCGGACGAACAGAGGGATGTCGAACAATCCTGGGGCGCTCACCATCGTTAGTGGGGTTAGGTCTTCGTCCTCCGAAACGGTGATGTTGTTCCTCATGAAGATTCCCAATATATGGCAGAGGGAAATATTCCGTGCTGGGTGAGTTGCGACGAGGTGACATGTGTATGCAGTCCAGAACCCTAAGTGCAGCTTCTTGCCCTTTTTTGCACACCATATAAGGTACAACTCCGTCATTGATGTCCGGACTGCCGAATTAGACTGCCCCAAAAGATTGTAGTCTAAAAAAAGTTGAACCAGGCGTAAAACGGGGTCGCTAAGGTGGATCGATCGGGAGATCGTGGATTGGAACTGCCCTGCTCCGGGGTGAGTAAGTTCCTCCCAAGCCGACTGGGGCTCAAATTCCACATGCCGGCGGGGAATCCCCCGCTCCCTGTTCCTCCATTCAAGTCCTATTGCCTCCTCCAAACTGCATATACCCAACCTCACAGTCCACTCAATCAGATTCATCCTAATTTCTCCTCCAAATACCCTGAAGCTAACACACTCTATATCCAAATCAGTTGTGACTTCGAATCGAAAAGTTGCGAAAAACTCCTTGGCCAAATCGACCGGGACACTTAACTTCTCATTCCTCAACAACCATTCAAAACCCAACTCATGCAAAAGGGCTAGAAACGATTCACTAATTTGCATCTCATCTAAGGATGGGAGATGAATTACCTTTCCACACTTAACCTTCTTGCCTTTTGCGTTCTTTGTGCGGTAAACTGACTGGAGCTTCTTGTCGTCAAACAACTTCATCTCTTCCACAACGTCATCCGTGAGTTCCACCGTCCAACGCTTATACCGGAGTGGTTCGGCAGGTGGATGCAACAGTTCTCGATGATCGTTGGGGAGTTCCCGCTCCTTGTATTCCTCCTCTTCCATGGTTGTGTCGCTATCTGATTCAGATTCTTCACTGGCCTCGTACTCACTATCGCTCTGTGTCTGCCGGTTTGATGGGGTCCTCCGGGCAGTCTCAGTGATCACTATGCCTGTGTTCGGGGTACGCATTCTTTTGGTTTTTGATTTTTTCTCCACAACGGTCTTGCCCTTTCTTTTCCTTTCTGCTTGGTATCTAGCTTCCTCTTCCGCCTTGGTTGGTGGCGTCTCCTGGGTAGTGGAGCTACACTCTTTCTTGGCATCTTCCTTCTCCAATTGTTCGGGGCTCACTGACTCGGGTGCGAGGTCCAGTCCCTCAGCCACCCGTTCGGCTTCCACACCCTGATCCTCTTGCGCCGGACAGGGTTCGTCGTCACTCACGATCTCTAGGGGATCCTCCGCCGTGTTCGGTTTCGCCCTGTTGGGTGCCCACTTACCCAAACAACGCTGCGATTTCCTCTGCGGTTTGGGTGGCTCTGCCTTGGAGCCTGTCTTCACTACCAGTTTCCTTCTGACGGGGATCGGTTTAACTACCGGAGGTGCCCCTGGGGTGGATGCCTCTACCTCTGGTTCTGTTGTCTCTGTTCCTGCTTCCTTGGCTTCACTCTGCTTTTCCCTCTCCTCTTCTCCTTCTGACTGGGATGTCTTATCCTTCGGTATGGGTTCTCTAAGAGCTTGTTCATTCTCTCCTACTGATCTTGGTGCGAGGTCCAGACCCTCAGCCACCAAGTCAGTTGTCTCCTCTCTTCGGTTTACCCTGTTCATTATCGAGTCAAACTCCTCGTCCGTCATGAGGCCCTGTTTCCTGGCTGATTCGTTCAGATCTATCTCTGGCCGTCTTACTTCTTGAAATACTGGGTCCTTCTCGGGCGTCATTTTTGCTCCGCCACTCTCTCCCTGGGTTTCCCTTACTTGGCTGGACCTTTTCTTTCGCTCCTCAGAGTCGGAGCTGTAAAACGCGGCGATAGCTTCCAGGTCTGCCGAATCTGGTGCCGAGGGTTCCGATGCCGCGGTGGCTGAGGGAGATCCTTCCTCCGACTGTAGTTCTGCGTGTCTGACCTGTGCATGAGGAATTTCACTGGGTGCGGTTCCTATGCCCCCCGTGTGGCCGAAATTGGTCAATGCCGCCGTCCAGTCCCTAGACGGGTCTTGTTGGCGAAGGAATACCATTACGGTATCCAAAGAAATAGTGGCCGGCGGTTGAGCAGTCGGTGCGGGTGGTTGGTTCGACTGTGGTTGGGCCTCCGGGGTATCTTCTCGCAGCGGCTGCGTATCTTGGGTGTTCGCACGACGGGGCTTGATTTTCCTCGCGATAGCTTTCTTACCCATGACTGTAATTTGTGATTTGACGGTAGAAATTAGGGTTTGGTTTGAGAACGATGGTTCTGTGAGAGGGATAGAGGAGAATTTCTTGAAAGGTATTTTGGAAATGAGGGTTTTTGAGGGAGAAAGGGAGGGTCGGTTGGTTTAGTTCGGATTAGAAATGGCAGTTGCGGGTGATTTCAACCGGCTATCAGTGGTTACCGGTCATGCCGCTTCATGTGAAAAGTGGTTGGGCGACAGGCGTTGGTTCCTGATTGGCTAGCGTGTGTACTCTCTCTGCTCCACACCATTCCAGCACTGCCACCCTGCAAAAGCTGCACACGCTTAATTCAAATTTACGTCCTATCCACAATTTCCCTCTATACTTACCTATTACGGAAAATAATTCAAAATGGCACTTAAATACAAATTGGAGTGACACTAAATAGGTAATCTTTTGGTCAAAGTGTACCCCAACCTAAATTTAAGGCCCGAAAATATATTTTTGGATTTTTAGAAAATTTTTAAGCATGCAAAAATTAATTACGTATATACAGTATTTACATTCTCCTTAGGTAATTTGGAATCCTACCTAGCCAGTATATGCAGAATATTATCAAAATGAAACTAGCCACGTGGAATTCCAAATTCCTATCTTACTAATCAGTATGTGACCTTAGTATGTGGTAGTAGTGGAATTTCATCCACTACCCCCACCTCACTATTATCCCTAAAGATTTTCAACCTATGTCCATTCACAACAAAAGGCTCAGAGTTAGAAAGACTCCCTGAAATCTCCACCGCTCCATTAGCTCGGAGGGCTGTTACGATGTACGGTCCTGTCCACTTAGATTTGAGTTTCCCGGGCATTAACTTCAATCTCGACTGGAAGAGTAGTACTTTCTGGCCAACATGGAGCTCCTTGGTTCTCAGATTTCTATCATGCCATAATTTCGTTCGCTCCTTGTACCACATGGCCGAGTCGAAAGATTCCAATCTAAGTTCTTCAAGCTCCTGTAATTGCAGCTTCCTTTCCTCCTCACAGGCTGTAGCATCCATATTCACTTTCTGTACTGCCCAGTATGCTCGGTGCTCGATCCCTACAGGTAAGTGGCACATTTTTCCAAAAACTATTCGGTAAGGGGACATACCAATGGGGGTCTTGTAGGCTGTTCGATATGCCCAGAGAGCATCCTCTAATCTCACGCTCCAATCCTTCCGAGAAGGATTTACAGTTTTCTCCAAAATCTTCTTTATCTCTCGATTAGAGATCTCGGCTTGGCCGTTAGCTTGCGGGTGGTAGGGGCTTGAAAGTCTATGGTGCACACCGTACTTTTTCATTAAAGCTTCAATTGTACGATTACAAAAGTGTGTACCTTGATCAGAGATGATCGCCCTTGGGACTCCGAAACGGCTGAAAATGTGACTCTTTAAGAATTTGGCCACCTCCTTTGCTTCACACGTACTTGTGGCCGTCGCTTCTACCCATTTGGAGACGTAATCCACCGCGACTAGGATATACAGATTGCCATAGGACGAGGGAAAAGGCCCCATGAAATCCATTCCCCATATGTCGAATAATTCACAAACAATAATCGGTACTTGCGGCATCTCATCTTGGGCAGATATTCCACCGGTCAGTTGGCAACGCTCACAGCTCCTGCAGAACTCGTATGCATCTTTGTTGAGAGTTGGCCAGTAAAAACCGCTATCCAGAATCTTCCTTGCCGTCTTCTTGGATCCGAAGTGCCCTCCACATGCTAACGAATGGCAGTGGGTCAACACATCCCGCTGTTCCCAGTCAGGAATGCACCTTCTTATCACTTGATCGGATCCTACCCTCCATAGGTAAGGGTCGTCCCAAAAATAATATTTTGCCTCACTCTTGATCTTCATTCGTTGGGCTTTGGTAACACTTGGTACCTCTGGAAGTTCTCCAGTTACTAGGTAGTTGGCCAGGTCCGCATACCATGGCTCCTGCCCTACCTTCTCTTTTCCTTTTGCTGCATCATTCTGACCAGTAAGTTTGTACACTTCTTCCCAATCAATTTTTCTGGGTGCAAAAATCACCTCACATAAGTGTTCCTCTGGAAACTGGTCGTGCACCTCCTCGCTGTTTCCTTCTTGCACTATTCTGCTCAAATGGTCTGCCACCTTGTTTTCGACTCCTCTCTTATCTTCCACCTCCCAATCAAATTCTTGCAACAAGAGTACCCATCGGATCAAGCGTGGTTTTGATTCTCTCTTGGTAACTAGATACTTAAGGGCTGCATGGTCAGTGTATACTACGACCTTAGATCCCAGCAGATATGGCCGGAACTTCTCGAAAGAAAACACCACTGCCAGCATCTCCTTTTCGGTGGTATCGTAATTCCGCTGGGCTTGATTTAGAGTCTTGGACGCATAAAAAATTACGTGCCTCCTCCCATCGATCTTCTGACCCAGCACGGCCCCTACCGCAAAGTCGCTGGCGTCGCACATTACTTCGAAAGGATGGTTCCAATCAGGAGCTCGTATGATAGGTGCGGATACTAATTTTTCTTTGAGAAGATCGAAAGCTGCCTTGCATTGCTCATCAAAAACGAACTCCACATCATTTTGAAGCAGTCTGGTAAGGGGTTGGGCGATTTTGGAGAAATCCTTTATAAATCTTCGATAAAATCCAGCATGTCCCAGGAAACCCCTTATTCCCTTCTGATCAGTAGGGAATGGTAATTTGGATATGACATCCACCTTGGCTCGATCCACCTGGATACCTCTTTCTGAGACTACGTGTCCTAGGACTATCCCTTCGGTGACCATAAAATGGCACTTCTCGAAGTTCAAAACCAGACTCTTTGCTTGACACCTTTCCAAAACTATGTCCAAATGATGAAGGCAAGAGTCGAACGAGTCTCCGTAAACCGTGAAGTCATCCATAAATATTTCTATGCACTCCTCAATCAAATCGGAAAATATGCTCATCATGCATCGTTGAAACGTTCCTGGAGCGTTGCATAAACCGAAAGGCATGCGACGGTATGCATAGGTTCCAAACGGGCAAGTAAAAGTGGTTTTGTCCTGGTCCTCAGGATCCACGTGAATTTGGAAGTAACCGTTGTACCCATCTAGGAAGCAGAAAAATTTTTTCCCAGCTAATCTCTCTAATATCTGGTCGATGAAAGGCAAAGGAAAATGGTCCTTCCTTGTTGCGTTGTTCAGCTTCCGGTAGTCGATGCACATTCGCCAACCCGTGACCAGCCTTGTTGGAATCAGCTCGTTCCTCTCATTCTTGACAACTTGGATCCCGGATTTCTTTGGAACCATGTGGATCGGGCTGACCCACTCACTGTCCGGCACTGAATAGATAATCCCTAGCGACAACAACTTCAAGATTTCCTTTAAAATTTCCTCTCGCATGTTAGGGTTTACCTTCCTTTGAGCATCTCGATGAGCCTTCGCTCCCTCTTCTAGCCTGATGTGGTGCATGCAAACGTCGGGGCTTATCCCTACTAGATCTGTAAGGCTCCATCCGATTGCCTTCTTATTCCTATTCAACACAGTCAGTAGCCGCGCTTCTTGTTCTTTTGTGAGACTGCTGTTGATGATTACGGGATATGAGTTCTGTAAGGCTCCATCCGATTGCCTTCTTATTCCTATCCCTACTAAAACGCGTTGCATCGTCCGCGTCATCGTCCACGTCGCCCACAGTGGGCGGACAATGACGCCGACGATGCCCTATCTTCCGCGCTTCGTCCGCGGACTAAGCGTCAGGCGACGACGGATGACGCATCGTCCATCGTCCGCGGTGCCACAATGACGGACGATAGCGCGCCCGATGCATTAGGCTCGCTATCGTCCGCCTCATTGTAGATGGCTTGAAGTTTAAACTATAGTAATAAATCGGGCGCTATCGTCCGCCCCGTTAAGGATTGACTGAAGTTTAAACTATAATAACAAAAGAATTTGATCCGATTTGGTAAATTTCCACGGGTGGAACACAATAATTAGAAATGAGTAGCATAGTTGAAAATTGTAGCATGGATGATGGAGCAACGAGACAAGTAAATCATGAAAAATGTTGGATGAATAATTATAATTACAATTACAATTTCCGGAATGGGGAGGTGCAATTTTGTGGAAACACGAAATTAGGGTAAATGTAGATGTAGAATTAGACACACGAGGGCGACATTAATTAATGATGGGAAGGCGCATTAAGGAGGCAGGCTCCAAACATGCCGTTGTTGTGGGGGGGCCCACCACCTACATGTTGGGGGGGGCACAGGTGGGGCCCTCTGTTTTCTGCAATTATGACCTCACGGTAGGGCACCCGAATGCGAGTGGTCCCCCCACTCCCCTGCCGTCTCCCAAGCGTGTAAATCACGGAATTGGAAATTGTCATCATTCACCACAAATTACAGTTTGAAACCTTTGCTAGAGTAGAATTAGAATTAAAATTAGAATATGAATTGGAAAAATTAGAATTAGAATTAGAATTAGAATTAGAATTAGAATTAGAATTAGAATTAGAATTAGAATTAGAATTAGAGTATCTTATAATAGACACAGAGTTTGAATACATATCAAATTGGGTAAACTAGAGTATCTTTAGCGTGAAATACAAGGGAAAAAAATTATTCTATTCATCCCAAGAAAATATAAATTCTTTTCATTTTGATTTATCCCATAAAAAGAGCATACTTTCATTTTTGGTAAATTCTTTATGTCTAATAAGGTGAGTCTATTTTCCACTATACCTCAATTATTTTTCTCTTATTTTAGTAATTGTGGATTAAAACTCGTGTAATCTCAAAAGTTTCTATTTTTATGGGACATCCACAGTGGGGCGGACGATAGGCCGCCCAATGCCTCGGGCGTGCCATCGTCCGCCACTGTGGGTGCACGGACGATGAACGATGCGCCGTCCTCGCCCTAAGCTTAGTCCGCGGACGAAGCGCGGACGATAGGCATCGTACGCGCCATCGGCCGCCCACTGTGGGTGACGCAGACGATGCAACGCGTTTTGATTTTTTTATTTTTTAAATTCGAAAATTGTGTTTATATAAATACCCCTACCCCACATTTCATTTGTAACCTTTCGATTCTGTTTTCCACTCTCAACTTACGCTATAGAATGGATTCCGGTGAATACTCAAGTACCATTAGCCCGATGTTTGGAGACGGTGCACGTTGGCCGGGTACACAACCTGACGAATATCGGTCGTTCGACCCCAACACGCAGTACAATCCCGATTTCAGTACGGATTCGTACGATGTCGCTGACATGGAGCCGTCTCCAACTCGCCCTGCCGCCCCTTCCCGTCGCGCCGCCGCCCCCGCCAGAAAGAAGCGGACCAAGTACAGGGCGTACAAGTTGCCACCTCCAGCAACGAATGAAGAGTATGCTCCCGGACGTACTAACTACCAACCGGATGAAACCCTCGTCTTGGCGAGGTGTTCGGTGGATATATCGGAGGATCCAATATTCGCAAACAACCAAAAGCAGCTCGCGTACTGGGAGCGCATCGCCGAGCGCTACAATGAGGCGAAGCCGCCGACCGCGTATAAGTGCCATAGGGAGCAGCTCCGCAAGCACTTGGATCAGGTGAAGAAGAAAGTCAACCTGTTTGCGGCGGAATACGAGAAGTGCTCGAGGGAGCAGGGAAGCGGCGAGAGCTTGAGCGATGTGCGCGATAGAGCGATGTTGTCGTACAAGTCCATGTACGACGACTTCAAGCATTTCAAGCATCTGGGCGCTCTTGAGGGACAAACAGAAGTTCCAAGGCGGGATTCTGCACACCGGTGCGACAAAGAGGACGAAGACCACCGACGCTAGTGGTTACACGAGCAGCGAAAGCGAAACTCGTCCTCCCGGCGTCCCATAGGCGTCAAGTCTGCGAAGAATAAGGGGAAGGCGAAGGCGACATCCTCCTCGCAAGCCGCCTCCCCATCGCCGATCCCGACCTCGACCCCTACCCCGACCCCGGTGGCACTTGCCTACTTGGAGTTGGCAACGGCCTCGATGGCGCGGACGTTGTTGGACACGCACAACGCCCACATGAAGTGTATGGATCCGGTCAGAGCCGAATACCTCTAGGGGTTGATCGATGAGCTGTGACGGAAGATGGGAATTTTGTAGAGTAGAACTGTTTTTTTTTCTAACTCGTGTACCTTTTTTTTAATCAATGTAGTATTTGTCGTTTTCATTTAATCGTAGTATTTTTTAATTAGTTTGCATTTATATATTTGAAAACGTTTAAATTAATTAACAAAACAATAGCAAAACCTATAGGGCGCGCCTTAGAGCGCCCCACTGCAGGTGGAAGGGTGGGAGGATAAAATGCTGACGTGGCGGTGCATAGGGCGGGCTTTAGGGCGCCCCTTAGGTCGCCCCATTGCTGATGCCCTCATATAGTCATATAATATAGTATGAGAAGTGTTATATTGCTAACTCGATACTTAATTGTTAACTACAATTAAATAATAGCCATTAGATATTCAAATCAATGGCCTCGATCATCAGCCCCGGAATGTCAATACGATCAACAAAAAACGTCAACAAGGGTATTAAGGTCAATTTACAACAAATTAGTTGTAACTAACTTTTGAAAAATATCCCATAACTTTAAAACGCATATAACTTTCTTGATTTAAATTATTTTTTCAGACAACATATATCAAATTAGAGATAATTTCATAAGGATTCTAACGAGATCTCACTTGCATATGTTCCGATGTCAAAATTTGAAAAAAAATTCAAAATTTTTCAATTTTTCGTACAACAACAAATGTCAACATAGTATATAAAATATGTTAATATAATACATGTAGAATGTCAATATAAGCAATGTGTTAACATTCTCAAAACATTATGTTGACATTCTCAAAGCATTGTGTTAATATTTTCGAAACACTATATTTACATTTTCATCCAAAACCCTAATTTGGTAGGGTTTTTTTCTTTTTTTATTTAATTAATAAAAATGAAAAATTACACTTGTCAAATTTTAGACCATAAGATTTATAAAATCCTATGGTCTTAAATCAACTGTAGTTAACAATTAAATGATGAGTTAGCAATTGATCACTCCCCCATATAATATACTATGTAAAACTTATTGATCATTATTTGGATTAGAATTAAGGGTGTCCACTATAAGACGGACACCCCAATAGCCCTGCCCCAGTTTTTGTCCATAGCCCCAGTTTTTTTTGTCAATAGCCCCAAAATTTTGTTTCCGCCACTATGGTGGACACTTCCAATAGCCCCCAAATTTTATAATCAATTTTCATTTTAAAATGTTTTTAGTTTCAATCAAGTATAATTAAAATTATCGCAATGTAAATAATTAGAAAACGAGGTAATTTGGGCCGAATATTCGTTGTATTGCAAAAGGGTAAAATTATACAACGATGGCTGTGAAGGATAGCCGGCCGACGGCTGCGAAGGATTGCCGCCATAGCCCGATTCTTGCGAGCCGGGTGATTCGTCGTCTCCACCGTGCATTTTACAGAGAGTAAAAGTGTAGATAGTGAATTGAGGGATTTTGTGAAAATTGTGAAAAAATAGGTGGTGGAGAGTGGTATTTATAGAGGTAAGTAATAAAAATAAATAAAAATTCGAGGTGACCGCCGGCGCGCCGATAGGCGCGGCGAAAGGACGCCCGGCGCGTCCTCGCCCTCCCGTCGTCCGCCGCATACCGCCCCAAATTCGTCGTCCGCCCCGGGGGCGGACATCTCCCCCACTATAAACCGCCCCGGGACCGCCCCCGCCGGGGCTATAGGCGCGGCGGTCCCATAGTGGATGTAATGCACCAGGCATCCGATGATCCGAAGGTATGAAACTCAGCATATTTTATGAAAAAAATAGCTCAAGCTATGTAAAGTTAGAAGTCCATAAAATATTAAATCTGATGATACATTGATACTTTAATGAATTAATATAGTTGGTGTGTGCAAAGTGATGATTGCATGAAAGCATGAACAGGAGCATTCTCTAGATATGGAAGTGTTGAAAAACAGGCAACTCTGTATCAGCAATCGTGTCTTTACATATATAACTAAAACAACAAATATCTTCCCAAATACTTTCGAAATCACAAAAGTGGAAGAATTATGTATAAGTTGTAAGATATAAATCTCTCTGTGTGTGTGGCCATTCATAATTGCTCATGCTTCGGCTTACTGTCACATGCTCATAATCTTAACTACTATACATATGTTTCTAATATAATGTGCAAAGCCTTCCTCATCTAAATACATTTCAAGAAACCACAAATAGGGAAAATTTGATGTTTTCATCTCTTACCGTGTTTGCTGACTAGCCAGCATTGTTTCTGAGTTCAGAAATGAAATGTTAGAAAGTAATATAACGATCTTATAATGAACTAATCAGTAGCTATTGAAGAAAGCATTAAATTAGTTTAAATAAATAAACAAATAAGTGATCAAATAAAGACCTAGGTTGAACTGAAAATCAGTCTTTTGAAGCCTCCTCCAGTCACCTAAGCTGGCTTAAGGTTGCATCCGACCCTAGCAGGTCTCCAATGGCTTCGACGTTTGGGGCTTTAAGTGGAATGCTGAGACTCTGTTCATCCAAATTCAAGTAAGTGCGTTGAATATGATGAGGATGCGTCATGTTTGGTTCAGGAGCCTGGCAGAACGACGTGTTGGTGGTCTTCCAAGCTGTTGTTCTTTTAGCGCTTTGTGCAGATGCGGTTTAGGCACATGGGTGGATCCCGTTTGCTTGAACTCCTCTTCTCTGCAGTCATCCACATACTTTACAGGTTTGAGTAGCCGCGGCATTATTTCGTTTCGAGATTTGGGAGAATCCTGAAGTTTATCCACAGAGGTGGCTTTTGTGGGTGGCCAGCTCCTAGGGCTTTGCTTCAACAACATCCTTTGACGCCTGGGGACTGTTACTGGATGCCCTTTATGACAATCTATTGGCAGCAATGCAGCTATATCTCGAGAAATTTGGGGTCTGGCGGGGCGAGTTCTCAGACTCCTTCGTAGTTGCTTCCCTTGCAAAATCTCTTCTTTTGGCAACGGGGGTTGTTCTTGAGGTTCTTGTTCAATCAACAATGCAAACTCAGAAGAATCTATAGTCATCATATCTGGCTCAGTCTGAAGCACTGCAGGCAACTCAGATTCTTCGTGGCCTTTTATGACATCCACAACATCTGACTCATGTACATTCTCAACTCCAAACGAATCAAGACCCGGAGGCCTTTCAGGAGTGGAAGGCTCTGGCTGCTCATGGTCTACTCGATGCTCTGGTGTATGAATGCCGGCTTCTGCAACTGAGCAAGGTCCGTCTTCCTCTTCAGAGCATTTCTTTTCATCAGCGGCAGCAATCATGCCATCTTGCAAAATGGAAGGAGAATTGGTATGGAAACTTTTTTCTCCAACACAAGATAGCCAACTTTTCGTCTGATCCTCACTGTTTTCTGTTAAAGCTTCTTCTTTCTCATCACATTCCTTGACTGTTTCGCTCTCGTCATTTCTCTTCTTGACCAGTCTAATCTTAAGCTGTTGGGGCTTCTCTGCCTCACACTCCCATTTCCAATTCGTCTGTCGTGGCTTCTTGCTGACTTTTGTACCCGAATCCACATCCCTAGCAAGCCGATATTTGTTTCTGCGACTTCTTATAACCTGCCCTTCTTGACAAGCCCTCTGCAGATGATGCTTCAGCAAACCGGCATGCGCCCAAGGCAGATTATCGTAGTTTTTCTCGAGATACTGGGATATAGATTTCTGGGAGGAGCCTCCTTTCTCATTCAATACACCAAGAGCATTTTCTATCATCTGAGAAGCACAACGAGAAAACAAAATCTAGGCCATGATAAACTTCAACCAGATAACTAAAAAGGCGAAAACTTCGATTCGCACACCCTCCTCAGTCCTCCCTTCCCCCCATCCTCAACGGGAGACCAGCTCAATTAAAAATAGGAGGCATAATGCTACACAAATCTATTAAAATTTTCAAACAAATTATGGACTCAAATTCCATCTCACATACACACAGAAGTATCATATACGAGATCCTGGGTCAAAAACAATGCCATCATATAAACCATCTTGACTAAGAACAGATGAATATGTGTGATTACACACTGCCAAAACGAAATCACGCACAAATCCATAAAACTGAAAAGGTAAATACCACATATTAGCACAAAATTTCACCAAATTTAAATAATGTCACAATGATTTGATACATAAGATTTCAACTTTTCATACGACAATGTGACATTGAATGAATATGGCCTCAAACATGAAATTCGCATATATAATTTGAAAAGAAACGTAACAAACAGATACGAAAGGGAAAGGATGATTACATGAGAGTAGGTTGGGTGGTCGGGGGTTCTGTAGTCGGAAATAAAGCGGTGAAGGCGATCCCGAATGAGGGTTTCGGCGGAGGGAGGTATTGGGCGAGCTTGGGCGAGTGCCAAGACGAAATTTTGCAGGTTTATCATGGGTTGGTTGGCACTGTGGACAAGGGTGAGGCGTTGCTGCATTTCTTCTTGTTGGGCAAGATTTTGGCTTCCAATTTTGGGAGGGCTTAACTGCAACGACGACAATTTCCGCCGCGCTGCGCCTTTCAGTTCTCAACCAATTTTTTCCTTAATGAATATTTGACCCAAATATGCCGTTCTTTAGGGCATCCCAACCATACTGGAAAACCCATTTTTTTGGCTGGAATTGAGCTCCAACAATACCCCATAACCCATCCCAAAGTTGTCCTTTTTTGAGTTTTTGAACAGTACTACGCCATCTTTGGAGTAGCACTGTAGCACGACGCAAAA